>NC_054830.1:75336931-75636931 GCF_018345385.1 Vulpes lagopus
TTTGATAAGGCATTTGTGATCATCAAAATCAAAGAATGCCACCCACATCATTTTAACAGCATATTTTAGGAATAGATTCTAGTGGCAAATACTCAGAGCAGGGATTCTAAGTTTCTGCCAGGCTTCCTGAGTTTACTCCATTCATTTTAAAATGTGAGTTTCAAATTCTGGTATATACGATTTTGTGATTGAGAGACCTGGGTAATGAAAACTGAACTGAAGCTACTAATTCTGATAAATGAGGCTATCATCAAGAAAACTCTTGACTGGGATCCCTGGGTGGCGCAGCGGTTTGGCGCCTGCCTTTGGCCCAGGGCGCGATCCTGGAGACCCGGGATCGAATCCCACGTCGGGCTCCCGGTGCATGGAGCCTGCTTCTCTCCCTCTGCCTATGTCTCTGCCTCTCTCTCTCTCTCTCTCTCTCTCTCTCTCTCTGACTATCATAAATAAATAAAAATTAAAAAAAAAAAAAGAAAACTCTTGACTATGTTTAGTCAGAGTTATAGGAGCAATAATGAAAGTAACAACCTAGGGATGCCTGGGTGGCTCAGCTGTTGAGTGCCTGCCTTTGGCTCAGGGTGTGATTCCAGAGTCCCAGGATCTAGTCCCACATCAGGCTCCCTGCATAGAGCCTACTTCTCTGCCTTTGTCTATGCCTCTCTCTCTCTCTCCCTCCCCCTCCCTCCCTCCCTCCCTCTCTTCCTCCCTCTGTGTGTGTTTCCCATGAATAAATAAATAAAATCTTTAAAAAAAATGAAAGTAATGACTTAGAAGCAATTTGGTCCCATGATTTCAGTAACTGCTTAGGGGGTCTTTGCATGATTAATAAATGTTTATTATGAGATTCCATCTAGCCCTAATTGGTTCAAATAATACATTTGGCTTCTCAGTAGGATTTGGAGTGCCATAAACAAGTTACTGAGTTGTATAGCTCAAGGGGTCTGGCTTAAATGAAGAGGTTGCTAACATGCTCATACACCTTTCCTATGTCCAAGGTGATGACTAACAACATTTATGAAATGCCAAATCTGTTTTCAATACCGTATTAAATACTTCCATGGATCTTCTCTTTTAACCTTTATGGCAAAGCTACATGAAGGCTACTACTAACATTAGTACTTTGAAATAAGTGGTATTTAGAGAGTTTTAACTTGCCCAAGATACAACAGCTGGTCAGTATAGGGCAGCAACAGTCAAACTGGGCGATCTGACTAATAGAGCCCATGCTCTGAATCACAGGGCTCTGCTGTAGCCATACTGACTTTTAAAGTCTAGGTTTCTGAGCCATTCCTGGAATGTTACAGTTCTTTTAACTGATCATCTTTTTCTCCCTTCTTTGGTTGATAAGAAAGTCAGGATCAATTTTCAGTACTTCCTGGGGAAAAGCCACTTAGCATAGTGGAGAATGGCTCAGCCCTGGTCAGTCCACTACAGGCCCATAGCTCAGCTCCTCCCCTTAACTGCCTTGTGAACATGGACATGTGATTTCACTTCCTGGAGTCCTATCGCCTCATTTAGAAAACAGCAACATAATACCTGCTCAGGGTTATTATGAAAATAAATGTTGTGAATTCATGTAGTCGTCTTGTCAGTAGACTGGTGGTGATTGTTTTATGAAAAGAGATCAGCCTTACATAGTAAGTATAAGCAATGTTTCCAAAAATGTTTGTCTGATGTCGTGTGCTAATGCACACACTCCTGGGTCACCATATAAAATGTGTTTGTTCCTGTGAGTTGGGGGCCGAGTTTGAAGGCCATTGTTCTAACCCTCCTGCTCCCAACCTTTCCTCTGAGATCTCTGGGGTTCCTTTACACCCTCTTTTTTTTGCCTCTTGCAATGAGAAGTGGAATCTTCTTTTCCTTAGAATTTATTCCACACAGACATAAGGAATATAGTCACCACAAGAAAACAAACTCTTCTTAACTGGCCCTTTCTGATTTGGGAAAAAGAAACCAAGAACTTTTTCCCTTCAAAGTGTCCTCAGCTAAGCAGCAGATACTTAGTCTGATTCTCCAAGCTATCCCACAGGCATCTCTGGACATGGAAGCTCGACACAGAGAAGCCCAACAGTTTTATGACCAAGTAGCTTACTAATAACTCTAAGTATCCAAAAAATTTCCCAAGTGTGTGTGGTAACCGGGATCAATGACCTTATCCTATTTCATTCTGGCTTTCCTGTATTTATTCCATTCTCCTAAACCCTTCTTGCTTATTTATCTCTTCGAATCCCTTTCTTCCTACTAGCCAAATAGCCTATTGGAATGCAAAATGCTAATTTTAATTCTTCATTAAGTATTTTTAATGACAATTACATAAAACCAATATCTTTTAGTTGATTTAAATCAGTACAACCCTTCAGTAATTGAATGGTCATCAAAACCATAGTTTTGGTAAAAATAGTTCCCACTTTCAATCTGCCATCAATCCATCATCAGGGGCAATAAGCTTGCACTGAATTTCCTAGGCTCAAACAGAACTTGTACAAGTGACTTATGGAGCTGCCCTTTGATTTGCTAATCATGCAGGCTGATAGAATAGTCATATATTCAGAAAGCATCCTCACTGAAGCAAACAGCTCTATTAACAACCTGAAACCCTGACAGTCATTCTGAGCCAGTAGTACCATTATGTATACGAAACAAGATGAATAGTATAGTACATGAGGCCAAGCAGACTCCCTTCCAGTACCAGATGAAAAAGACACCTGATTTACTATGACTCCAAGAGACCATTGACATATTGTGATATCCACCTACTTTTCTTCACTGCAGACTAGGAGGGAATGTTTGTCAGTCCTGTTAGCTGGGCTTTTTACTTTACCGTAAGAATTATTATTGACAGATTCATTTAGGGTAAGAAATGGTCTTTCAGGAAAACACGAGGGGATTGCAGCAGAGCCCAGGAGCAGATGTGCATTATAAAGCAATATGAGGCATAATGAGAAAAGCAGTCTTCCCTATCCTATTAATTGTTGGCCCTACCTGCTAATCAAGAATTACTGACCCCTCCCTTGAGTTAGCTGATATTTGTGTATTATAATGCACCATGGCCCATGGCTCAACTCTAGGTAATGCTAAGAGCCAGCATATCAGTAACATTAATCTGAACCCTACCTATTCCCTCTGCATTGCCTATAACACAATTTGTGAATAATACATAATTCTTTCCGGTAGGTGAATGACTGAGTAAATGATACAATGCAATTGATGAACTGTGCAAAAAATTTAATTGTCAATTATGAAGGCGATTTTAAAATATGGAAAATGCTTTACACATAGGATTTAATGATAAAAGCAAAATACAAAACCGTCAGCGTACTAAGCTTACCGATATGTAAAAATGCAGTTGGATGTAAAGAAAGAAGACAAGCTGTTGTTTTGATAAAGGATGATAAGCAATTTGTTTTTCTTTTGTTTAGAAAATACCTTTTAATGTTCCTATGCTATTCTAATAGTAAAAGTTATTTTACAATTGAAGCCCACCTCTTAGGAAAAAGTTAGTTACTGCTTACCATACATACAACCATAAAATAAAACCTGCACATGAAAATGCTGAAACATTTTTTTTTCAGGCTCAAAAATAGTGTTGGAATCTGCCAAGGAATCAGCTCACATTATTCAATGTCAGACACATTTACACTCATATGTATTAGTAATTCCTTTGGTTGACTTTTCCTTGCTGTTGTCATGGCAACCATTTCCACTGCCATTAGTACCTCTAGGGCCCTGCCTTGTTCACATATTTTTAGGCCGCTTCTCTTGTAACAAAGCAATTAATACTTGTGGCATATCCATATCGAAGCCCTGGTGACCTGTTCTGTCTCTTGGAACTGCTGAGCATTCGGTTTCCTTCCTTTCTGCTTCTGTAGGTGCTTCCCTTTCCCTTTGTTGTGCTTCTTTTTCACTAATTCTTACAAACCTCTTGACTGTTTCTAATTATATCCTATTTGGAATATTTAAAGTTTCTTTTTTTTCCCCACATACTCCATGTTTCCCTATGCAATGACATTCTCTCCATTTTCAACAAAATAGCCTATTTTCATTCATGACCACTTTGGACCACCGTCATTAAAGAGAATCAAAATGCAGTGGGGATAATTGAGACTGTAGAGTGATTCTAGACTGATGACCACATGGCTGGGTAGTCAAGGATTGCACACCTCCAGTCACAAGACACCCACCATAGCACAAGATAGCACCTTGCATTTTCTGACAGCTGGAGTGAGTCATCTAATAGTCTTTCTAATGAAGATTAAAGATATTAGCTACCTTTCTTCATGCCAAATTAATTTTTTCATAGTAATGACCCATTTGGTGAGGCTGCTATAAAACAGACTGATTCTTACATTGCTGCATAGAGAATAAATGTAGGCACTTCTTGCTAAGCAATAACTACTATCAAATAACTCATCAATGTTTATTCCCTTTGGCTCTATAATTCTTATAGAAATCTCTTCTATGAAAATTATCTAAAATGTAGGAAAAAATAAGTATTTGTTTATTTAAATTTGTTTATAATAACAAAAACACTGGTAGTCACCTAAATCTTTAAGAGTAGAAAAGAAATATGGGGTATCCACAAGATAAAATATTTGCAAGTGATGCATCTATAATGGCATGGCAAGTGCATGTGATGTAATGAAAATTTTAAATGTTAATGTGAGGGGTGTCTGGGTGGCTCAGTGGGTTAAGCATCTGCCTTCAGCTCAGGTCATGATCCCAGCATCCTCGAATCAAGCCCCATGTTGGGCTCCCTCCTTAGCAGGGAATCTGTTCCTCCCTCCCCTCTGCTCTTGCGCTCTTGCTCTCTCACTTATGTTCTCTCTCTCTCTCTCTCTCTCTGTCTCTCTCAAATAAATAAATACTTTAAAAAAATAAAAAATAAAATAAAACATTAATGTGAAAAAGCAGGATGTGAATATGTGATTATAACTTTGTAAACCACAAGCCCTGTAAGGAACCATGTTTTTCTTATTTATCTTGTATCTATATAACCTACCATAATATCTGTAAATATTTGCTGTATAAGTGGGTGAATGAATGGATGGAGAGATGAATATGTGAGCCAAAAAGAATGGAATGTAATATACCATTTTTCTAAGAATGGTTGTCTTTGGGAGATAACTTTTTGTGCTACGTTGTTCTTAATTATATCTTCCATCTTATAATTTTTAAAAACTTTTTGGAGGAGTTGAATTTATCTTAGATTTATGCCTTGCATATGGAGATAATGCAGAACAGATCTATACCCTTTCTATACAGAATCTTCCAAATAGTTCCAGCAATTTCAAACAAATTCTATAAGACATGTATTCCCAAACCTACATACAGTTCTATCTACTTCATTCTGCGAGACCAAATGTTTTTAAAATAGGTGAGAAAACTGTAAACTCTGTAAACTCAAGAACTCTATATACATATGAAAATTCTATATGCTAAAATTACTTTTGTTATTTTATAAATTCTCTTCCTAATGTATGAGTCATATCATTTCCTTCATCAAAAAATCTTCTGGCCTAATGAATAAAATTCTACTCCTTAGTCTGGCATTCAAGGCTTTCCAAAACTCAATTCCAAAGTATATCTCTACTTTCATATCCCATTACAATATTCCCAAACCCTGTGCACTAGCCTTCCCAGATTATTTGCTATTTGTCATGTCTTGCCTTCCTACCAATACTAACTCTGTGCCCTTAGCTTGAAATGTTCTTTTCCCTCCCTCTTGTCAAAATCCTTCAACACCAACCAAAACACTCCCTTTTCTGGCTATGAAGATATGATCAGTGATGACAGTCTATAGAATGCCTAAGATTAAAGCCCTTTTACACTTACAAATAACCAGGTGTGGTTTCTGCTATCAAATCAATAAAAAAAATTAAAGTATCTAATATTCATTGGCCTTCTAATTAGGATCTGCTATGATCACGTCTCATTAGTGAGACATAGCCATTTTACCTGGCAAATTTCCTTCGACTCCATCCTGACAGGAAGGTGAGAGAGAGAGAGAGAGAGAGAGAGAGAAAATTACATAAGGTTTAGACTCAGGATTAATGTAACAAACACTCTGCAGTATGTGTGCATGTGTATGTTGGGGGATAAGAGAGGGTAGCACATGTTGACTAGAAGGAATTTCTGGGATTGTGGACCATTTTATATCACTTTTAAGAGTTACAAAATATAAGTGGGGATCACTGGTGGTGAGGAGAGAACAGCAACTTTCTAGCCTGATAGATAGACCAAAAATAGCAAGTGAAGAGAGGTAAAAAGAACTTCAAAGGACATTTGTTTCTATCTTTTAAGCCATAGTTGGGAAATTTACCAAAAGATGACATTTTAAAATGTTTCTCTTTATAATGGTTACCCAAACTAGCCTTCACCCTGCCAATGAGCGCAAATAGGAAATTAAACCACCAACCCAGAAAAACACCAGCTGTCAGAAGAGACTGGCACATGGCAACTTCACTTAATTCAGGCACAGAAATGCCTTCACTGAAGTGCCATGCTCTCTTCTGTCCCTCCTCCTGTGGGGGACACTTCAACACAGCCAAATCATCTTCTCTTTCCTTGCAGTCATTTGTCTGTAGTTTTTTGGAATATTTATTATATTTCCATTTTTGTAAGTGTTCATATTTCCTTCCTCATCAATAAAAACCATATATAACACATCCTTCAATTTGTATGAAAATTAATTCAACCAGCTCATTTCCAATAAAAAATGGAGTGCACTTTTCCTCACTTTGTATTTCACTAATTCTCTCAGTAAGTTCTAACAGAATTACACCTATATTTTCTTTCTAGTGGAGAATTTTCCACTAATTCATTGGAGGATTGCTAGTTCAAACTATTGCAAGGACCCAGATAATTGATTGATGCTGACTGGTATTACTCGATCTCTCCAGAAGATTGAACAAAAAGAAATGGGATTAAATCACATCTGAGAGGAAATACTGAGACAGGAAGAAAAAGCTTCTTAAGTGTATAAATCAAATGTTACAAGGGTTTCTATGAAGGTTGTAGAACACCAATCATCAAAATTCTTTAAAAAGGAGATAAATCTGTTTTTAAAGCCCAATCTCTTGGAAGAAGTGATCCTGAATGAAAGACCTCTTGATGCCTTATCCTTCACAAAAATTCTATTATTAACCAATATTATAGCAGCAGACACCATTAACTGCCTACCCAATATCCTTTCTTCCCTCTTCCCGACCAACAGACTCCTCTTCTGCTGCCAGACATGGCCATATAACCTGGCTAATGAAATGTATGCAGGGGCACCTGAGGGGCTCAGGCAGTTAAGCATAACTGTTGATCTCAGCTCAGGTCTTGATCTCGGGGTTGTGAGTTCAAGCCCTATGTTGTGCCCCATGCTGAGTGTGGAGCTTATTTAAAAAAAAAAAAAAGTGACTGAAAAGGAGCTTCTGAGGAAGCTTTACAAAAAGGAACCAGACTCAGCAGTCATGCTCCTCTAACCCTTTGCCCTTTGCTCTTTACCCTTTCCAACTCTTCCAACCAAAAGGCAAATTCAAACCCTGGAGATGTAGCCACCATCTTGGAAGTCACACACTAGTGGTGCGTGAGTGGCGCAATGGGTCAACTGTCTTCAGCTCAGGTCATGATCTCAGGATCCTGGGATTGAGCCCACATTGGGCTCCCTGCTCAGCAGGGAGACTGCTTCTCCCTCTCTTCCCCACTCCTGATCTCTCTGGCTATCTCTGTCACTATCTCTGTCTCTCTCTCTCTCAAATAAATAAATAAAATCTTAAAAAAAAAATGGAAGTCACACACTAAACATAACAGAGGAGGAAGACACAGGTACCTTGTACTAGTACCCCAGTCAAGGATAGACTCTTCTAGACTTACTGTTATAGGACAGAAATAAAGCCCTTCTTTAGTTAAACTCACTGATACAATTGCATTCCCTCTTTCTTAAAACTGTCTACCCTTTGCTCTTGTGATACCACATTTTCCTGGTTTTCCTCCTCTCTCACTATCCCCTCCTCCTCTTTCTCCTTTGCCGGATCTTCTCTGCTCAGCCTCCACAGAACACTCCAGAGATCAGTCTTGGGCTCTTTGGCAGGCAAAATAATGGCCTCCAAAATTGTTCACATCCTAATCCTCAGATTATGCGAATATCCTATCTTATATGGCAAAAGGAACTCTGCAGCTATGATTAAGGATCTTGACATGAGGAATCATCCTGGATTATCCAGGTGGGCCCAATGAAATCCCAAGGATCTTTATAAGGGAAAGAGGGAAGCAGGAGAGTCAGAAAAAGTTATGATGATGGAAATGGGTTGAGTGACACACTATAAACACAGAAGGAGGGGCCACAGGCCAAGGAAAGCAGGTAGCCTCCAGAAGCTGAAAAGGTGAGAAAGCAGATTCTGCCCTCGAGTCTCCAGAGAGAACTCAGTCTGTCAACGCCTGATTTCAGCCCAGTGAGACCTCTTCTGACTTTTAGAATATAAAATAATAAATTTGTGTTGTTTTAAGCTACTACTTTTGAAGTGATTTGTTACAGCCACAATGGGATGCTAATACAGGTCTCATTTCTTTATCTATATGTTCTTCCTAAGAAACCTCAAGGCATCCTGTGGCTTTAAAAACTATCTACATTCCACAGTTTCCAAATCTTTCTCAGCAAATCTCACCTCACTCCAGGATTCCAGATTTGTATATTCAAATTAATATGTAAAGCACAAAAAACAAAAATAGTAGCCCTTTACAAATGCAGACTTATCTGAGCCTATTTTTGTCTGAATGTGTTACTTATTGAATTAATCTAGTTTTCTGTGCCCCACAGGTGTTGATGAGCAGCATCTGAAAATAGCAAAGATGTAGTGACAGAGTAGATCACTATCTACTTCATTCCCTCATTCCCTCATCCAAATATGGTTAATGACCCAACCTAGAATGTGCCAGTTGCCATGCCAGTCCCCCAAGTGGATAAGGCATGTTCTTTCTTGTGTATCTAATAGATATCCCAAACTCCACACAGCCATTGAAGAACCCCTGACTTACCCAGCTCATCCCACAGCATCTCCCCTTCTGTACCAAAAAACACTCTGCTCCTTTCCCAGGCTCCCTCATCTCAGTAAAAAATGCACCATCATCCACCCTGTTGCTCATGCCAAAAACCTAAGAGCTTACCTTGTACCCATTCCTTTTCCCTCATTTCGTGCATCCAGCCTATAAGCAAAAATCCTGTCAACTCCATCTTCAAAACACACCCAAATGCATTCTCATCTTCCCTCTCTACTGCTTGCCTTGCAATCCAAGCCACTGCCGTCCTTCATGTGCATACCACAACCACCTCCAACAACCTAGTCCCTACACAGCAGCCAGAAGTACATTTTTTTTAAATGTAAATTAGACCACATCACTCCTCTGCTCTTTTTTTTCTTTGCACACGGAATGCTTTAATAATTATCCAAATATAACAACTTCTTCATTGTGGTCTTCTTGGTTTGCAAATGAGAGTCAGAACCAGAGGCCTGGGCCCAGACAGGTACAAGGAGGAAGCCTGAGAAAACCATTTATTCCTGGGGGCTCCGGTCAGGTTTATTTGTAAATGGGAAGGAAAGAAAATAATGTGAAGTGGAGGCAAGAGGAAGGAGAAATGAATTCCTGAGTGAGAAGAGGAGCTCTGGAATGACTCTACGGCAGCCCTGTGTCCTGTCTCATCCCAAGAAACATCAATGATATCTTGTTTCTCTTAGAATAAATGTCACCCTGGCTTTCAGAGACTTTCTTCCTGCTTCCTCACTGTAGACCTTGTCCCATACCTGGCAATGAGTAAAAGAGGACAGTAGCCTCACTGTATCCTCAGATGTTCCCTCACCACACACAAGAGGCACATTCAAGATACAAACTAAACAGAAAATTCAGACAAAATTAAACTTAGGAAAGCCTACATTCTGTGAGGGTCTTGCTTATATGACTCCAGTGTTCACCCTGGTCAGCCTAATAGTCAGGTGGGGTCCCCCTGAACTAAGTTCAATGTAGAATAATACCCTAAGGATTCTCTGCTTAGGAACATTATGAAGAATATAAAAAGATTGATGGGGGATTCCTAAACCTTCATTTTGTAATGAGAACAAAACACAGTTCATGGAGTATACTAATACACTAAAAAGCCATAAAAATTGTCGAGTGGATTCTGATGTGTCTCATTTCACTATGGAACTAATAATAATATAATTGCATTATATTTGTACAGCAAACATTTATGGAGAATTTACTAGGACCCAGAAACGTTGCTAAGAGCTTTACATGAGCTGCGGTTTGCTATAATTACTCTTATTTTAGAGATAGCATGACTGAGTTTGAGGAACACAAGATCACACAGTTATTGCACGGCAGATTCAGGCTACAAACCCGGAGACCTGACTCCTGAGCCCATACCCTTAACCACAGCACTAGCCCGAATTAACCAGCAGGCTCAGAGACTAGTCAGACTTTCTCAGATGGTTCTCTCTGCATCCTTTTCTGGATGCATATATGCATATATGGCTCCCATTCCCGCCCAGTCCTCTGCTGAGATGTCTAGAAGTCTTATGTGTACTTCATGACCCTTAATATAAAGACCTGAGTCTCTGCTTAAGTACGAATTCAAAGGACTGATTTCATCATAACCTAAACCCCTACACATCTGGCTTTGCTTGTCTCCCACAGACTCTGGGTAATGCTGTGACGGCTGCTTGGTGCTGGAGCTCCCTGGCTCTCCAACCTGAGTGCTCTACAGCTGGTTCTCTCGGCCCCAGTGTTCCCTGTGCTGTAGCTGAGCACTGGCAGCGGGATTAACATATCCCAAAGTCTCTTTGACACGAAGAATATATATCTGCTTGAAGTGGAAAGTTAAAATGACTCCTTCATCAGACAGAAACCTGGAGGGAATGACATTCCGGAGGAAATACATTTAACAGCTCCACATTAAATGTTTAATTATTTCACGCCCAATTTTATGTAGGTTATTCTAAAATACTCTAATAGGGAGCAGGGCTTTTTAATCACATTTTGTAGATTCTAAATTGAAAACACATTAATAAATGAAGTCACAGGTACTTTCCACCCTGCAGTGCACAAGAGTCAGGTGTACCTTCTCTCAAACGACACTCCCTTGGCACTTGGGTCATACAGTAATACATTTGTCTTCCTACAATGCTTTCTTGCTTTGGTGTTTGTCCATTTACAACAAAGGAGGTGAAGATGACAAGGATAAAAGACAGAAATGTGTCTTTTCCCACCAAAATTTAAGACACATGGTCTCTATATCGTGCATCTTTGTTTTGCGTTCACATTATGGGAATATTCAGAAGAGCCAAACTAGGAGAATTCTGGCCAAACTGAAAAGGAAAAGGCACCAATATAGTTATCAGTCATGTCTTCACGCAGGTATCAGCATATTTTTAAATGCCAAATAATATGAGTAAGTAGTAAGTTGAAAGCTTTAAAAACGCATCTACATTTTAACCACTAATATCTCCTGCCTCACTACATGCATTAGGTAAACTTCCAAATGGGGGTCATGTCGCTTTAAGAAAATTAAGGCCCTAAACATAGAAATATAGCCAATTACAGTTACCAAAAATAATCATGTCTATGTTGCTCAGTGCAGGAGACATTGCTTATACCCCAAAAGAGATAGGGCTTTGTGGCATAGTAGCTCCTCACAGCTGTCAGAAGCCAGTTTCCTTATCAGTCCAGCAGGAGTGTAATTAAAGACAATAGCCAGAGCAGCTGCATTGAAAAAACAAGTCATTTGTCTTCCCCTTCCCCCACCCCTTCTGCTCACATAGTTAATCTGAACATAGCATCAGCTCCATCGTCAAGGATCCTTCAAAAGGCAGAATAATAGGAAACATATATCTGTTTCCCACTGTGGATTGTGAAGGCTGAAGAAACACTTGCTCTTATCTCGCTATTACATTACATAAAATGCAAGTAATTTAAGTTTAGAAACTCAAAAGCTCCTAAAATAGGGCAAGTTTTTGGAGAATGAGAAAAATTATTTTCAGGAATAGAGAGAATCTGGGGAAATGACCTAAACTCAGTGGTGTCCTGGAAAATGTTTAACAACAGGCCATCTAGGAGGAAAGCCCTGATTTGTAACATTTGGGATTTCTGTAAATCCCCTCGTTGTGGTTGATGTCAGGCTATCGAGGTGACCTCATTGAACATAGAGGTAGAAAGAGGGGCACAGGAGATGCCAATACACAGTGTTTATACCACACAAACAACAGATGTATGTAATCTCAAGAGCATAGATAATAGATAATTTGGACATAATCTCAAGAACACATTTTTAAAAAACTAGGAAATAGTACATTTTGATTGTTACCTTTGTTTTTAATGTAATTTATTGAAAGTTTATATAATTTTTTTTTAACAATAGCTATGTTTATTGCCTTGGAGAATTGCTGAGAACAATCACCTCTCACAGGCCAGTACAAACTGACGCCAGTCCACCACTATCTAACCTATACTCTAGTAAGCTGGCTGCCACCTTACTAGAAGTCATAAATAGTCCTCAAGTTATAACAGGTAGAAAAGGATGCAAAATAACATTTTTTTCAACAATGGAATTTGGGCACTTTAATCATTTTCCCAAGACCTATCTTTCTAGAATAATCTCCCCAAAGCCAAAAAAAGAAGGAAAAAAATGTAGGTACATGCTTATGTGTTCTTCCTAAAACAGTAAGAACATGGGTGCTTTTCACAATCATGGCTATTGAGAATGCATTTATAATCCTTTCTTCCTCACATGTATATAACTAAATGCTAATAGGATATTTTGGCTAAAGTGAAGAGATACAAAAGCTATACCCCCATTGAAGTGCAAAGCTTTGCTGAGAACTTGCAAAACGGTTGATTAAAAACAGTTATATGAACTTCTACTTCTGGGAAGATGGAGCTGACCTATTTTTCCCTGTCTCTCCTACTAAGTACAACTAAAAACCCTGGACATTATACAGGAAACAAACGAAAGACTCTGAAAGGCAGAGAGGGAAGACAGGGCAACTAGGGAGTAACAGAGGTGAGTTTCTTCCATACTATGGGGCCCATATCCTCAGCACAAACTCTTGTCCCAACCCCAAAGCTACTTGAACCTAAGCTCCTTGACTACCAGCCACCTCCCTCAGAGCAACTCAGATAATTCAGCATCTACTACTCCTGTCTTTAATTTTTGTTTTGGTCCTAACAATTTCTTTTTCTCTTGCACTCAGTTATCCTTCAAATAGATATCTATTATATTTTACCTAGTTCCCCAGGCATTCTGTACCAGGAAAGTTTTCAGGTTATCTAATCTCTAAATTGCCGAAAGAGAAGTCTAGTATGTAGAGAATTAATTCAACTTGGTATATATTATACTATCTACTGATCAATGCTTTTCAGATTTTTATTTACATAAAAATCAGCTGAGGATCTTGATAAAATTCACATTCTGATTCTAGGTCTTGGATGGCGCAAAAGAGTGGACCTTTCTAACAAGCTCCAAGGTGAAGCCAAACCACACAGTGAATAGCAAGTTTCTAGATGACCATATGTTAAGTAGTAATTATCTGATTTAATCTTAGCCTTTATACTTTTCCATGTTTTCTAAATTTACTTCAATAATTTGACAAGTAAATTATAACGATGTTATTTCCATTTTTAGGAAAACATACTCCGCTTTAATCACTTTATGGTTTAGAATCTCATAATCCTCTAGATCTACTTTTCTCCTTCTGCCTCCACTGTATTACTTTTGTTCACCACTATGCTGTCACACAGAAGAATGTGACTTCCCTGGAGGGAAAGAACTGTAACTTATTGTATCACTAACAAGATCTTATATTCAGAAAGCAATAAAAAATACTTCTAAAAAGGGGCACCTGGGTGGCTCAGTCAGTTAAGCATCTGCCCTAAGATCAAGCCCAGAGTAGGGCTTCCTGCTTAGTGGGGAGCCTGCTTCTTCCTCTCCCCGCTGCTTGTGCTCTCTCTTGCTATCACTCTCTCTAATTTACTCATTAATAAACATTAATATGCCAGGTGGACCTATCAGTCTCTACCCATAAGGAGCTTTAAAGTAACAGCTACCTATACAAGTTGAGTCAAATAGTCAACATCCTAGTCATAATAATAACAGCTAACACTTCAGGAACAACCCATTGGATGCCAAGTATCTGATATGTGTTACTTCACTTAATCCTTTAACAATCCTCTAAGGGAGGTACTATTATTATCCTCATTTTATAGATGAGAAAAGCTGAAGCTTATAGAGAGGCTGATAATTTCCCCATGGTTACTCCAATAGTAAATGGTAGAACAAGAATTTAATATCATGTCATCCTGATTCCAGAAGCCAACTCTTACCACTAGGCTATATTACGGTCACATATAAATTTCAAAGCACTCTGGCTCAGGCATGAAGCAAAAGTAACAACGTAAGGCCAGCAGGAGAGGGACTACAATAGATCCAAGGGTTTCTCATTCATGTGGACATGAATATGGGCAAAGGGTAGATAACCTACCAGCCTCATGGAAGATACACCCAAGGTTTGGTCTGAAGTAAAGTTTAATTCCAACTTAGATGGAATACTGAGACTGAGTCTGCTGCACCCCCTGATCCCCACTGGAACAGTTCCCGCTGCAACAATCCTGGGCTTTCAGATATCCAGCCGTAGACAGTTGAGGGAGAAAATTAAGTTGGAGACTCTGTGGTAGGGGCAGGCATAAAAGCACAGAAGCCAGTATGGTCAGGCTAAAGTTCACTTACGTGCTGAAGAAAGCCCATCATTTTTATAAGGATGAAGACATCAGGATTTTCACAATGTGCTATGGTATTTGAAAATGCCATTGCCTGTGTCTGGAGGACACAGCTCTGTAAAATTTATATTTTCTGGATTTTAAACAAAGACAAGTTCAGAAGAGGATTTGTCGAGTTGAAAGCATGAGAAGCTAAGGGTAAAGAGACTGAGTGAGCTGCTGCATGGTAATTTTAAGTAATTAGATAGATAAATGGTCAGTGCCAACAAACATCAAGGATGCTTGTGCCCACTTACTAGCAGGTGCAACCTCTTCTAAAGAAAAGGTATTTTCAAAAACTCAGACTAAATGGGATAGAGTAAAATTCTCACATCTGAATAGAATGTTAGAGAGCCTTGAAAAATCTCATTTTAATTTTTTATGCCAGTTTGCCATCTGTAAAATTTCTACCTAGAAAAACTAAAAGAAAAAAACTGTACACATTCTTTAATAATAACTCATGGTCTTCAGTATTATGAAAATAAGCATTATGTAATTATTAAACTATCAGATTCTTACCTGAGGCTGACTGATCTCAACACCAGACAAGGCGTAAATAAAGCCACGGCTAAGGGTTAGTTCTTACAAAGGCTATTCAGGGTCACTGTGTTTCATGACTGCCACCTGAACCTTTGCTTCAGCTGGTGGCAAGGGGAACAAAGCAAGACAGAGGAAGAAATAGTCCTAGTGATGGCAGAGGAATGGCATTGCTTTTCCATATAAAGGAAAGCATATTATTAGGTCATGGCTGACATTTAATAGGTAATTCACTGAAATGACTTACCACTTCATACCCTGTAATTTGATGTGATTCTTCTTTTAATAGCACACCAAACAGATGCGTATTTCCCATTTACATTCAAAATGACAGCAAATTCTCTACCAATATGGCTCTTGTGAAGGATAAGGAAAGAGAGGGTGAATGTTCTAGGGGACCACACAGATCTCTGGCCCTGTCTGCCTGTCTCATCATTCCTCTGCCACCCTCGGCCCTTTCCACCTCTATGAGCCCCTTCCTTAGTCCCTTTATATCCTTTGAAGTTCTATTCTTCCCTCTCTCAGCCTTGGAAAACGTGAATGTACTTATCACTTAATAGACACAGATAGATACATGATAGATTTTACCATGAAGAATCTGAAGAGTCATCCAATTCTCATCTCAGGGAAAGATGTCCCTTTCCCTCTCTCTCTCTATAATTCCTGTCTTTACCCATCCATCTATTAAAGGTTTGCTTTGACTTTTAAATGCATTTTTGATAGTTATAAGAGAAATACAGTAGGCCCTAAATAACTAATCCCCTTTCCCTCTCCATTCCTTTACCCCACCTTACCCCCACTTTACACAGAGCTTTCCTCTCCTTAAAAATAAATTTTGAAGAATGCTCTTGAAGGATATGTAATACCCTATTGATTGTTAAATTGACCTTTAAAACATTTTTTTCATTTTTTTAAGCATTTTTTAAAGGCTGTGTGAACACATACCTTTTGTTCCCATGGCTTTTCATCTTCATATGAGAACCACCAGTAATACTTAACCACCTAAAGTTTAAACTTTCTCTGAGGATTAAGTTGAAGGCTTGCAAGTCTTCTTTTAAAAGATAAAAGACAACAGTCTCTTGCACATAATGTCCCTCTTCCATCAAGCATTTTTTTTATAAGAAAATTAACATCCTCAAGTTTAGTAAAAACAATTTTATTCAAAGGAGAATTGATTGCTGCAGATGGCCCTCAAATTCTGTTGCAGCTTTGGAAAACATTCCTCCCAAGTAACCGAAAATGATTAGTCTAATATGAAAAAATTAGAACTCAGTTCTGCCATAGATAATGTAGCAAGAGCCAGTAGCTTGCATTTCTACAGAGCTGGAACTGAGAAAGAATAGCAGATCAAATAAAGGTACCACATTAAAATATTTGTCAATTGTGGGATAGCTCATATTATTGTTGACAACTATTTGTCCCCTATCCCACAAGAGAATTACACATCTTTATTGTTTGCTGTGATACCTGCAAGGCCAGAGCACATCTCACTGCCCAGAGTCAGACTTAGCCATGGGCTTGACAGGCCAATGAATGTCAGCAGAAATGACAGTGTGCTTACTCCAAGCAGGAGCTTATTTAAGAGGCCTGCTTTAGCTTTTTAATCTCTGCCTAAAGAATAGCATATCCTAGATGGGATGCTCCATTACCCTGGATCCCAAAATGAAGATTCATGGAAAAGAACCATATGGAACAGAGCCCTGACTACAGCTGCAACCAGAGGCAACTGGCAGCAATGGGGTAAGCTTCATCCACAGAGGACATGCAATGGGACAAAGAATAAATATTCATTGTTATTTGCCACTGAGATTTAGGAGTTGCTTTTTATCACAGATTAGATGATTAATACAACAAATAAGTCATGATGTGCTTATCCCAAGAATGGGGAGACTGGGTTTCCATGTTCTAGGAAAAAAGGAACATATATAAAACATTTGCTCAAAGCTAACTGCTATTCTAGGAGTTTTCAGGAAATTGGCCACCAATCAGATGCCCTCCCTCCCAAAAAAAACCTTTTGAGTCTCATCTAGAAAATGAAAGGCTAGGTTCTATGATTTCTAAGTAAGTTTCCAGAGCTGGCATTCAAGTATGAGTTCCTTACTGGAGCCATTTGGAAAAGTAAGATTCACTATATAACTTAGAGTCACTGCATTTTCAAGAGAGTAGATATCTGGCCAAGATATCTGGTCAAGAGTGGATATCTGACCCTATTTTTTTTTCATAATATGATTGATGTTTTAATGTACCAAGAATTATTAGTACCATTTTCAGAGAAAATTGTCTCCCAGTTCACTAATGTTCACTAATGTTTGAAACTTTTTATTTCAGAGAACAAATCCATTTTTAGTTCCTATATTCACCTACTTATTAACCCAACTACCAAAAATGTCGGAATTCTTCCATTTTTAATGGGAATTTTCATTTAAAATTGCTCCTTTTATATTGCCATGAATTTAAGATGCCTGTAAACATAATGATAATTATGTGAATCTGACTAATAATTTGTCTTACCCAAAATTTGTAAGTGATAATAGAGATACCATCAAAAGATTTCAAGTCATTAGAGTCTAGTATTATAAAAGATCGATACTGTCACCATTAATGAGACATAGGCATTGTTCTGGGAAGGGAAATACATCTAGAGTTTGATAAATGGATTTCAAATAAAGAGCAGAAATAATCTATCCAGGCTAAAAGAAAGCTTTTAAAGGCTGGCCAAGTGAAATATAATATTCTAAAGCAAAATTTTCCTATGCCTCTTCTGTTTTGAAAAAAAAAATGTAGAAAGATACCACTTATATCTTATAGTGATGTTAATATTTTTAACCATTTTATTCAACATTTTAACTATATAAATGTTGAATAGAACAAGAAATCTATAAATGTGCCAAACTTTTTAGTTCTAGGCAAAGAATGATAAGCTGTTGGGCCAGAATTAGAAATATAGTATTAGAAAAAAATATATGATGGCTATTTTTTCCAAAGCACATTATTAAAATTCAGTGCTATAAAACATTCATTTAACATGGGTACTGTTATATCTGTATATGAAATAAAGGCACAGACTAGAAATAAAAAAGGTAAGTTTAGACAGGGGGATTATGGGTGATTTGGTTTATGTATCTTTTATCTTTAGAATAATATTTTTAAAGTTACAGATAAATGCTACTACTGGTATCTTATTATATACTAATTTTAATGTCCTATTTATATGTTACTTTTAGTAAATCTAAGCAATCCATGATCTTTTCAGGAAACATACATCACATGAGAGTGAAAAAGAAAACAGAAGCATCTGTATTCCTACAAAAATTCCAAGTTCTTTGAGTCTTTTGTCTGTGCATATTTATATGAAAAGAGGGGGAGGGCAGCCCTGGTGGCGCAGGGGTTTAGCCCCGCCTGCAGCCCGGGGTGTGATCCTGGAGACCTGGGATCGAATCCCACGTGGGGCTTCCTGCCTGGAGCCTGCTTCTTTCCTCAGCCTGTGTCTCTGCCTCACTCTCTCTCTCTCTACCTCTGAATAAATAAATAAATCTTAAAAAAGAAAAAAAGAAGGGGAAAAAACAGAGTTTCCGCTTCAAGGATAGTTTCAGAATAGCCATCCTATTAAGAACAAGAAAAAGATGGGCACAGTGTTTTAAAATATATATTTGAAATAAACATTGGTCTCAAAGAACTGCCAAGGCAGCGAGAAGTTGTAGGACCAAGATTTAAGAGAAGAAGGAAACCAAGAAAGGTAATTCCAGAACTCAGGGCGCTTTTCCCTCTGGGCAAACTGCCAGTTCTGAAAATGATAAACAACAAATGAGAGGCTGAGAAGGTGAGCACAATTTTCTTCACTCTCACAGCACTAGAGGAATAAAAATTTGAGTTCAAGGCATGCCAAAGAGGAGGGGCTCAGAAACACCCTGCACTGTCTCTGAGATTCTGAAAGAACGTAAGAGTAAATTAGGAACAGACTAGCCCTCATAAGAACTGAAGCTCAAATTTGAATCTGGTCTCAAGATTCTGATGGGATGACATTGACTCTGTCCAGATGAACTGTATATAAAAGCCAAAGGAAATCTTCCCAGGACAAAAAAACATATCACCCAGGCCTTCAAATGATCAATAAGATTTTTCATAAACAATGCTTGCCCCTCAAAAAAAAAAAAGGCAGATAAGACAGATAAGAGAATAAGCTTTATCTGAAAATCAAGAAAAACAATAGAAATAAACTCACAAGTGATACAAATATTAAAGTATCAAAGACAGATAAACTATGTTCAATCAATAACTGATTGAGAAGATGGAGAATTTCCAAGAACTGGAAAGCAGAAAATAAATCAAACCAAAAGTCTGGAATTGAAAAATAAAACATGGTAAATTGACAACAGGGGATGACATACAAATGAAAAGACAATTGGTGAAGAGAACATCAGAGAAGAATATATACAGTGAAGCATGGAAAATCAAAATGAAAAAGTAGAGAAATGATTCTAAAAGACACATGGGATATGATGAAAGTATGCAAGAATAAGAAAAAGTAGAAGTGATACTTGAAGAAATAATGGCAAAACTCTTCCCCAAAAAATGTCAAACACATCAAGAAGTGCTACAAACTCCAAGAAAGGTAAATACAAAGAAAACCAAACTGTGACCACAGCATTCTCAAACTGGAAAACAAAGATAAAGAGAAAATCTCCAAGTCAACCAGAGGAAAAGAGATATATCACCTTTAAAAGAAAACACTAAAACCATCAGCTGATTGCTCAACAGGAAAGAAAAAAAAGCAAGACAATGGAATGATAACCTCAACGTAGTAAAGAAAACACCTCCTATCACAGAATTCTATATCCATCAAAAATATCCTTCAAAGTTTTAAGCAAAATACATTTAATACAAAAAACTGAGAGGGTGTGTGATTAGCACAAATGTACTCATGGAAACACAAAAGGGAGTGCTTCGAGAGAAAGAAAAATCATCCCAGAAAGAAGTGCCAAGATGCAGAATAGAATGCAAAGCAATTGAAAGGGTAAAGTACGTCAGTATATTTAAGTAAATATTGATGAGGATATAACAGGAATAACATCGTATGGAGTTTAAAATATATGATTAATAACCTTAACATTAGTAGCACAGAAGGCAACAGGGGGCTGCTCTACCATCTTTGCATTATCCAGAAGTGGTAAAAGTAGTAATACATACAATACTTTAATAAGTATTTGAGGGGATCCCTGGGTGGCTCAGCGGTTTAGCACCTGCCTTCTGCCCAAGGTGTGATCCTAGAGACCCGGGATCGAGTCCCATGTCAGGTTCCCTGCATGGAGCCTGCTTCTCCCTCTGCCTGTGTCTCTGCCTCTCTTTCTCTCTTTCTCTCTGTCTCTCATGAATAAAAAAATAAAATCTTAAAAAAAAAAGTATTTGATTAACAGAAGGCAAATAAAAAAAAAAGAACTTAGACTAATAGGACAAATAAGTATGAAGATGATAGCTTTATACCCAAGATATCAATAATACATTGAAGGTGAACAGATCAAATACATAAATTTAGAAAAAGTTGTCAGGCTGTCATTAAAAATAAGCAACTTGGAGCACCTGGTTGGCTCAGACTATTAAGTGTCTGCCTTCAGGGAGCCTGTTTGTCTCTCTCCCTCTGCCCCTCCTGTGCCACCTCCCCTCCCATCCCAGCTTGTGTGCTCTCTCTCATATAAATAATAAATAAAACCTTAAAAAAACTAAGCAACTCAATTACAATAAAAAGATACATCATAAATATGTGAGTTTGGAAATAAAAAGGTGGAAAATTATATACAGCATGCAAACACTCACTAAAAGAAGGCTGGTAGAGCTTCACTACCATAAGATAAACCAGACTTCAAGACAAGAAGCACTACTCTTCAAATAGAAAGAAGGATGTTTTTTATGATGATAAAAGCATAGATCTAAAGGGAAAACACAATGCCTAAATTTGTATTATGAATCTAAGCACGTTACCTCAAAATACATAAAGCCTGAAACTGCCAGAAATAAAAGAATAGAAAAATCCACATCATGGTTAGAGACTTTAACACATCCTTCTCAGTAACTCATAGAAAAAACAAATATGACATCAGTAAGGATACAGGTTTGGACAAGATTAACAAGTAACTTAATGGACAGATCAAGAACAGAACACCTCAACTACTGTCAACTACACATTCTTTTCAAATTTACCAAATTGTTTCCAATTTGAGGCAAAAATCAAGTTTTAACTTGATTTTTAGAAGATTTAAGTAATACATGTCATGTCCTGACTAACTACAGTAGAATTAGACTAATAAATAATATCAAAAAGATAACTAAAAAATCTCCTTATATTTGGACATTAACCAATGCCCTTCTAAATAGCTCAGTTAAAGAAGATAATGAAAGTGAGAAATATTTGAGATGAATGACAATAATTTTTTAAGCCATATATTCATTTTTTACAGACGAAGAACTAACACCACACTTAGAAGGACATTCATAGCCTTAAATGTGCACCTAAGAAAATTGAGAAAGGCCAAAAAATCAATGCTCTCAGCACTCATCTTATGATGTTAGTAAGAGAAAGGATATAAAATTAAACCCGAAAAGCTGAAGACAGGAAAAAATGAAGATCAGAAATCAATTAAATAAAAACAGTCATATAGGAACATTGCAAAAGCAAAAGGTTGCTTCCTTGAAAGCCCTAAGAAAGTTAACAAACCCCCATCAAGACCAAGAAAAAAGGCAAAAAAAAAAAAAAAAACAGGAATAAAAATGGACATCAGTTGCAGTATTTACAGACATTAAAACATAAGGATAAAATATTAAATTAATGCCAAAAATTTTGAAATAATAAATAGACTAATTCCTAGGAAAATGTAACTTAGCAAAAGCATCAGAAAGTCTGAAGAGTCTCATATCTATTAGAGAAATTGAATACAGCCTGGTATTTTTTCATATAGCAATATATTAAATAAATTTCCTTGTGTCATTAAGTATACCTGTTCAGTGACAGAGAACATTCATTATAGTAAAGATTGGAGTTTCATTTAAACTTTACTAATTCTTAACCATGTGACCTGTGATAAATTATATAACCTCTTTATACCACAATTTTAAAAATTCTGACCTCATAGGTGAGATATTAAATTTACCTAGCACAATATCTTGGATCTAGTAAATCTTGGATCTAGTTTGAGAATGACAGCAATGAGTACGTTTAATAACTGCATGGTTCCCCTCTTAAAAATACTGCAAGAAATCCTTATCTGCCTTTACACACATCCCTAATTTCCTCAGGCCAAAATCCTGCACGTGAGATTAATGGATCAAGAGATTCATGATGCATAGGGTCCAAGTGTCCTTCAGAAAAGCTCAATCAGCTCACACTTTCACAGACAATATAAAAGTGCTCATTTTCCTACACCCTTGGCCACTTAGATATTATCCTTTTATATTTTTGCCAATTTGGTAGAATAAAGTGGCAGATAGTATTCCATTTATTTTGCATTATATTTATGATTTAGTAAGTATGAACATTTATTAGATCTATTGGCATCAGTAATTGTCTTTTCATAAATTGTCTTTTGGCATCTTTTAGCAGAGCAGAAGAAAAGGAGGATAATTGGCACAAATCACACAGTCCTGGTGGTCAAGGCGTTCCAAAGTAAGTACCTGTTGGTTCTTAAACACAGAGTGAGGAGAGACAGAGGAAAGAAACAGGCCAGTCCAGATTGAAGGGTGGCAGGTTTAAAAAGCAAGGGAACTTGTCTTAGCAGCCACAAGGTAAAGAGATCTCAACACCAGCCCACCAGAATCTTAAGTTTACAGAGGCCTTAACAGGGTTCCGCTCCCTTATACTATCAGACAGTCCCAACAGCACCTTACTGTCTCAAGGCTGCGGCCTTGGAAATGGCTCCCACTGTGGAATGATGGGCAGATCCTACAACCCAAGGAAAAGAGAGTTGGTGAGGAGCCTCTAATTGCCACATCCAGCTCATGGAACAACCTCATGTCACGTCCTCGCATGACCTGCCCCAATAGTACCATCTGAAATGTCTTAGATAGTCTTTCCTTTCTGGGGACCTAAAAACTGTTTGCCTAGAGGCCACCTTCTTGACAGCCCTTCTTTCATCCACTTTTCTTCTGGGATATTTGTACTTTTTCATATTGATTTATAAGAGCCTTTTAGAGTTTGTTGTTTACCTTTTAATTCTGTTTAGGTTTATTTGCTTTCATTCTCATTTAATAAGGGAAGTATTAAGGCCATAGATTTGTCTCTGCAGTTTTGGTCATATCCAGTGGGTTCTTACAGGGAGTTTCTTTGTTGTTGTAATCAATTTTTACATCTGTGATTTATTTTTCTTTGCACCTAGATTTAGTACATAAATATAGAAGAGAAAACAAAATCAGGATGGCACAATGACCAACTCGCATTACCTGTTGGGTTTTGCCTCTTGAATAGTTATAGAATATTAAACAAAGCATATAAAGACCATAACCATGAGGATATGCTCATCTAGAGTAATCGAGGTTTGTTTGGGTTTTTTTCCAATTCAAAGGTTAAAGAAAAAATATGGGAGCAGGGAGAGAATACAAATTCTAAAAGGCAAAATTTTTACATAGTCACTGTCAGAAGTTGTATGAGAGTAAAATGATATTGCATTCATGATCAGATAATGCTTTAACATACCAGATGTGATCCATAATACATAGGTCTCAGGAAATGAAAACAACCAAAGCCAGGCTGCAGACCAGCCAGCATGGGCTTGCAGTGGAGCGCTGTCAAGCGAAAAACATGTCACCATAGCAAACTTCCCTGAGGTCTATTTGACTAGAACCAGAAATTACCTTCATGATTAATAGTGTATGTAGCACTGTTTATACTATAGCACTGACAGTTTAGAAATTATTGACATTTCCAAAAGAGTCATCTGATAAGAGATTTTGAAATTATTTGAATTGAGGACAGTCCATGGCTTCTTGTCAAATTAAGCTCCTATTACAAGACACAAACATGACATGAAGAATCCCAGAACAAGCTATAGGGACGCAAAATTTGATGAACTGATGCATAGACATTAACTGAACCAAGGTTTTTACTGAATTTTACATTATACCTTTTCAGGTGAAAGCTGCATGTAAAATATGTGCAATATATGAGAAAAACAGGCAACCCTGATTTTGCTCAATCATATTTGGCAATGTTTAATTATCAAAAATATCAAATTGGGGAAACCTGGATGGCTCAGCAGTTGAGCCTCTGCCTTCAGTTCGGGTCCTGGGATCGAGGCCCGCATCGGGCCCCCTGCATGGAGCCTGCTTCTCCCTCTGCCTATGTCTCTGCCTCTCTCTGTGTGTCTCTCATGAATAAATAAATAAATCTTAAAAAAAAAAAAAAAGATCAAATTGTGCCCCAACCAATGAGGTACAATAGTCCCCCTTATCCATGAGGGATACATTCTGAGACCCCACTGGGTGCCTGAAACCCCTGATAGTACTGAATCCTGTATATATTGTGCTTTTCCCTATACACACATACCTATACAGTAAAATTTACAAATTAGGCACAGTAAGAGATTAACAACAATAACTAATAAAACACTCATAACAATATCCTGTTACATTATACACATAACAATACACACTTATAACAATAAAAGCTATATGAATATGGTCTCTCTCTCTCTCAAAACATCTTGTTGTACTATACTCACCCTTCTTATAATGACGTGAGTTGATAAAATGCCGTGTAATAAGATAAAGAGCAGTGAGTGATGCTAGCGTTTTTGACATAATTAACGTGATGCTACATCAGAAGGAGGAGCATCCGCTTCCAGACAAGGTTGGACTGCCAAGGGAAGCTAAAACCTCCAAAAGCAAAACCGCAGATAAGGGGGACCACTATAGAGTCCAGCTCTGAGAGCCTGGAAAAGTAACAAACAATAGACAAAATATACAGCTACAAAAGGGAGACTGATTCTAGCCTCTATTTTGGCACCATAACCCTGTTCCCATCAAAGCATATCATAAGAGTCTGAGGCACTAGCTTTTTTCAAACACCACAGACAGAGAATTTCTTGACATCAGCATTTCCCACAGAATCCTTAGAACCCAGCGCACATTTAGCTTTGGTCTGGGAAACACCATTTAGAATATATTTTATAAAAGAATGTTTGTTAACATGCATACAGTATACTGACAAGTAGTTCAACACCATGTATAAGATAGTAACAATTGTGTTATTAGGTATTTTATATACTTTTATATATTTATTTCTTTAAATACTTATATATCTAAACATATGTAAAACACATTTATATAGTATAAATTTTGTTTTTATATACACATACACAGTTGATCTTCATTATCCTTAGGTTCCATATTTGCACATTTGTCTATTTGCCAAAATTATCTGTAACCCCAAATACTCAGGGAACTCTTGGAGTCATTCACTGACATTCAAAAAATGGAAAATTTTGAGTTGCCCAACGTTCACGTTCTTAGATGAGGTTAAACAGGCGACATTCTGCATTCTTGTTTTAGCTCTCCTATGACAAATAAAGGTCCTGCTCATGGTTTACTTAGTGCCATCTTTTTCACATTTTTGTGCTTTTTGTTGGTGATTTTACATGGAACCCAAACATAGGGCTGAAGTGCTGTCTGGTGTTCCTAAGTGCGAGAAGGCTGTGATGTGCCTGATGCAGAAAACACATGTATTAGCCAAACTTCATTCAGGCGTGAGTTATAGTGCTGCTAGCTATGAGCTCAATATTAACAAATCAACAATGATATTAAATAGTGTCTTTAAATAGAAACACATATAAAACAAGGTTATATATTGATTGGTTGACAAAAATGTGAACAGAGGTTCACAGAAACCTAACTCTGCATTTGCCCTATGAGCGATGCTGCAGTACTGGCTAATTCAGTGTTCAAGGCAACTTTATAGAATGTAACTACCAGCAAATAACAAAACTATGTTATATATAAAAATGAGGAACAGAAACTTAAAGAACTTAAACTTTTTTCAGCTAGAGAAATGAGCTTGAATAAGGTCTGTCTCTGGTAGCTATTCATTTTTTCAATTAATGAATATATATTGAGTTCTTCTATGTGCTGGGTATAAAACTTGTGCACAAATATGGACATTGCCCTGACTTTCTGAATGTTTGTGGTCTAGCAGGAAAGGGCCACCACTCCTATACACTGCGTAACGCACAACCTAACTGGGGAATATAAATATAACCAAATAATCACATTAATGAATTAATCATCTCAGACTTGGATAGGGCTCTGTAAGAGAAGAATACGGTTCTCTGCCAAAGAAGTCACCCAACTTAACTGGAAGGTAGGGGATGAGAAAAGTATTCCAATCAGAAAACATGGCCTGGGCAAAGGCTTGTAGCAGGAGGGAGCATGGCATTCTGTAGAAACTACAAGGACATTGTGCCTAAAGCAAAAGAAATAAAAATGGTCCAAAATAAAACTGGAGAGACAGGTTGGGGGGTGAACCATCCAAGGCCTTGTAAGCCCACCTAAAGTATGTTGGTTTTATTCTGAGTGCAATTTGAAGCCACGTATGAAAGGTGATTATATTATTTACCCTAAAAGATTACTCTGGGTACGGTGTAGCCAAAGCAGAAGGGGGTGGTCAAAGTCAATGTGTGTAGAACTGTTAAATTATCATAACCTCCCTCAAGTGTCTTTTACATCATAATTATAGCCTAGTAAATATATAGCTGTAAGTATGCAGATTGGACCTTATGTGGAGGGAAGAATAATGAGAAAAAGCATGGCCATAATCAAAAGAGTTTTATATTTCTTATTCTAAAAGTTATAGGGGTGCCTGGCTGGCTCAGTTGGTGGAATATGCTATTCGTGATATAGGAGTTATGGGTGTAGGGATTACTTGGAAATAAAATCTTTACAAAATTAATTAATTAATTAACTAAAATTAAAGTTCTAAATCTTGGAAATATTGTGACTTCCTTTCTTTCCAAATATATATCTGAAGTTCCTATCAGATGCACACTTAATCTTCTTTACTATGACTTCTCCTGTTTTTCAAAATGTACATTTGCATCCTCATTCAAATATATATGCATCAAAAAAGGAGGTGAAGGAGGAGAGGGAGAAAAAAGGAGAAGTTAAAACAGGAGAAGAGAAAAGAAGAAATGTTATCTTCTACCCATGTGACCTTGTCCGGTCCTCATTTGACCAAAGATTGTAAGCAGATCTTTTTAAGACAAGGGGGAAATTTGAATAAGGACTGTGCAATAAATGACATGGGAACATTTTCATAGGTGTGATAATGTTTTACATTTTAAATATAAAAATATATTTACATATCATTATTTATTAGAGATGTATACTAAAGCATTTATGGGTAAAATGACATGAAGTCTAGAATTGGCTTTATAATGATCTAGAAAGGGAACAAGATAAATGAAATGTGATTGACAAAAGTAATTGTTGAGCCTGGGTGATGATACACAGCAATTCATTACACTTTTCTTTAACTTTGGTCTATTCTTAAAAACTGAGGGAAAGGAGACAGAAGCCAAATTGCACTGAGCCAAAGAGCGACAGGGGGATACTTTGTTTTCTCCGTTTCAAAGTCTTTAGTACATTTGTATTAAACATTAAGCTTTGATTTAACTAGGATTCAAGAAATTAAGAGAGTGAATGTATTTGTAGTTGGGGAGGGATATTATGCAGCCTCCCTTCTTAGGAGACCATGGTCCAAGAACCACAGAGGGCGGCCAGTAACACAGTAGTCCCTGGTGGAGCGTCAGGTCCCAGCCAGAAGCCCTGCAACCCTGGAGGCTCAGATAAAGGTGATAAGCAACATCCAAGATGGATTTGGTGCTTGTAATGATTCCTTTAAAGCCCCAGAAAAGACTTGGGGAGGTGAACCTCATAAATGACTGCAGTTGCAGCGTTCAGCAGAATGAGTGCACAGACTCAATATTTGGGCTTCAAAGGGAAAAGCCATGCCTTGAGGCTGGACAACTGAGGAACATAGAATACACACACACACACACACACACTTAACAGAGCACTTCCTTGAGCTGTGTCCTGTTCTACACTCTTTACATATGTGCATTTCATCCTCTAAACTACTGTGAAGGGACGTTATTATATAGAAATGCAGAAACTGAAGGACAACAAGATTCTGTATTTTGTCCTTTCCAGATAGGGAGCAGAACAGCTCGAGTTCTAACCAAGCAATGTGACTCCTGAATCCATGCCCTTAATGTCTATTCTATAATGCTGCTTCTCTCTCTCTCTCTCTCTCTGTAAGGGAAAACAACCAGATGGACATTCACTAGTGTGTTTTTGGTTGAAGATTTTTTTCCTTTGCACTTAATTTATTTTCTAGGTTTCTTAAGTTAAACATGTATCACTTCCATCATTATTTTTTAAGTCTATAAATATATTTTTTAAAAGGACCTTCCAGGGATCCCTGGGTGGCTCAGTTGGTTAAGTGGCAGCCTTCAGCTCAGGTCATGATCCCAGGGTCCTCAGCAGAGAGCCTGCCTTTCCCTCTCCCTCTGCCTACTACTTGCCATCCTTCTGTTCACTCCCTCTCTCTCTCTCTCTCTCTCTTTCTCTCTCTCTCTGTCAAATGCATAAATAAAATATTTTTTAGAAGTGAAATAAATAAGGACCTTCTTCTTAGAAAATCCTCAAAATAATAATATGAGATTTTTCCCAGATTAAGTGAAAGAAAAAGTGTCTTCTGGAAGCATTTTTGTTTCATGCTCATGTAGATGTGTTCCCCAACAATAGAAAAGGACTATAAGGTAGAAAATGTGATTGTTAACATGGAAAAACATCAGGAAGACCCTCCCATGAGGTCAAAGACCTTCTGACACTACAGTAGAGAAAGATGGGATGAACAGAATGTGGTGAATTGCAAAATTGGACACAAATTTTTCTACCCCAGGATCCACACTCTTTTGTAATGGGACATTACAGCTCTTCCCATCAAGACATGGGGTCTATTCTGGAGATCTAATGCACTGCATGGTGACTATAGTTAACAACACTATCTTTCATACTTGAAAGTTGCTAAGAGAGTGGATCTTAAAACTTCTCATCACACACACACACACACACACACACACATAGAAAGGTAAATATATGAGATCATGAATATGCTACCTAACCTAATTGTGGTCATCATTCCTCAATATACACATATCTCAAATCATCACATTGTCAAACACCGTAAACTTACAAAACACTGTTTATCAGTTATATCTCAATAATGATGGTGGGGGGAAAAAGAAGTCTACTTTTCATCACCTTGAATCTGGGCTTACTCACAGACCTTAGTCTAGCCAAGAGACATTGGCAGATGTAATATAAGCAGAGACTTGAGAAACATTTGTTCCCTGTGGCTTGCTTCTTGCTGATCTTAAAAGCTTGAGATACCATATAAATGAACCCAAGCTAACCTACTGGAAGATAAGAAGCCAGACAGAGAAAATCATGGTTCTCTGGCTTATAGCCTGCCAACCACCAAAAATGTAAATGAGACCTACCAGCTGACCAGAGTTGCATGCCTCAGTTTTTTTCATCTGTAAAATAAAGTTAACTTTTTTTTTTAAGATTTAATTTATTTGAAAGAGATAGAGAAAAAGAGCACATGAGTGGAGGGAGGGGCAGAGGGAGAGGAAGAAGCAAACCCCCCACTGAGTAGGAAGCCCAATGCAGGGTTCGAGTCCAGGACCCCAGGATCATGACCTGAGCTGAAGGCAGCTGCTTAATCAACTGAGCCACCTAGATGCCCCCAAAGTTTATTTTTTTTAAGATTTATTTACTTATTTTAGAGAGAGAGAGAACACACAGGGAATAGGAGCAGAGGGAGAGAGAAACTCAAATAGACTCCCCACTGAACCTGATGGAGGACTCGATCCCATGACCCATGAGATCATGACCAAAACCAAGAGTCAGACACTCAGCCAAGGTGCCCCAAAATAAAGTTAATTTTGTGAGAGTTTACTGAGGTCAGGTATATAATGTATTTATAACTATATCAGGCATAATAACACTACCAAATATTATTACCACAGGGAAAAATTGTGAAAGATATTGAAATGGACCAAAGAGATTACTGAGTGTAATCCTACATAGCACAACCATTCAGGTTATTATCAACCTTTCATTGTCACTGGGCTATTTCACAACTCTAGAACATGGGAAATAATGTAAATTATCCTTGTCCATAAAAATGCAAATTAATTGTGTCTAGTGGAATATAATTGATTATTGCCGCATAAATAGACCTATTTTGAATCTATTTGTAAAAGTATTCCAACATTACATATTCGCCTAGATAGTGTGTGGTTGTTCTTTGAATTTCTGTTTGAACCAACTATACATCTTACTGGTTCTCTTACTAATTAATTAGTTAAATAAATAAATGTAATCTTTCATATATCTTCATTTTATGCTTGTATGAGTCAAAATTCCACTTTTTAAAAATTATTTATTTATTTATTCATGAGAGACACAGAGAGAGAGAGAGGCAGAGACACAGGCAGGGGGAGAAGCAGGCTCCATGCAGGAAGCCTGACATGGGACTCGATCCCAGGTCTCCAGGATCACACCCTGGGCTGAAGGCAGCGTTAAACCGCTGACCCACCTGGGCTGCCCAAAACTCCACTTTTTTAAAGTAGCTTCAACACTCTAATTATAGTGTTCTGTTGTTGTTTAAAAAAAAGGAAACTTTTGTGAGTCAAAACTGTTGTGCCTACTTTCTTTTATATAGGAAAACAACACAAGGGTATTCTCACATATGCAAGAACACCAATACACTTATAAAACATAGAACACATATACCTTCATTATAAAAAGTGCTTAAAGAAATCAGCATACTGAAGCATAAATCAACATTAAGAAATCTGAAAGAGCAAGAACTGAAGTGAAACACTGAAATTCCTTAAATATAAGTCATATAACATGTTTTGAAAATAACATAATATTTTAAAAATAAACTAGCAGAATCTAGGGAGGATTCTAAGGAAATGTGATACAATGCATGAAGCTGACAACCTCCTATCCCCAATTTCCGTCTTTTTTAAAAAAAATTTTTAAGATTTTATTTACTTATTCATGAGAGACACACAGAGAGAGGCAGAGACATAGGCAGAGGGAGAAGCAGGCTCCATGTGGGAAGCCTGAGGCAGGACTCAATCTCAGGACTCTGGGATCACAAGCTGAGCCAAAGGCAGATGCTCAACCACTGAGCCACCCAGGTGCCCCTAACATTTTTTAAAAGTAATCTCTACACCCAATGTGGGTCTCAAACCTGATGTGGGAAACAAAGGCAGAAGAAAAATTATTATATTTTCTTACTGCTTATAGCCCATTGACAAGTCCTTGAAACAGGCAGAGTGCCATTCCTCTAGGAACTCAGCTTTCTTGATACTAATACTTTGCTTACTTTGCTAAGGGCAAAAGGCACTCTTAGCACAACCCCCAGGACCCTGTCAGGCTATTTTAACATATAAAAATACTTTGGAAACTTCCTTTATCTCTACCTACCACCCCCCATACATGTTGGCAATCATCCTCCAAGTCTATGATCCACTAATATACATCGTGGCTGAGTATATTAGTGGATCATATACGTGGCTGAGTTTTTACTAAACAGTAATAAATGACCTTTTCCTAACAATAACTAGCCCCCTCAGGATCCCTGAAGTGTTTCCTAAATATCTGAGAGGCTTACACTATCCCTAATTCCCTCCCAACTTGAAAGTCTATAATGGGCCACTCCCCATGCCTCCAGTGCAGCAGCTCTTTCTGCCCACAGGTCCTGTCCCCATGCTTTAATAAAATCACCTTTTATCGCAAAGACATCTCAAGAATTCTTTCTTGGCCATCGGCTCCAAGTCTCACCTACATTCAAAAACTACATTAGAACCCACAACCCCAAGATCAAGAGTCACATGCTCTACCAACTAAGCCAGCCAGGCCTACCACTAGCTCCCTCAATTCCCTTCTTAAGTAGATGAGGAAATCCCATTCCATAAAGATGAGTTTCCCATACATGCCTGAAAAACTTTCTGCAAAAAAGGTACAGTGATGAGGAGGGTGGACAGCTTACCTGCCTTGTTCTCCAATAATATTCATAAGCAGAGAATGTTCCCTTCTGGCAGTTCCTTTCTGCAGACCTTGGCAAAAAGAGACCTCCCCTCTAGGCCATAGCAATCATCTGCCTACACTAAAGAGATCTAAGAGGGGACAGCTAATCTCTTAACTGTGTAAGCTTAAAACTAATTACCTTGGTTCTAATGTGCCTGTTTTTGTAAGTATAAGAACACTAAGAAACTGTAAGGACTATCTGCTATCTTGACCCAAAATGTTTTGTAAGAAAGAAGATCTGTAGAAAAATGTATCTTACTATTTAGAACTTGTAAAAATGAATTTACGTGCTTCTGACTCAGCAATGTCTGAGCACTTACAAACTCATAAATAAGTGTAGGGGGCAAAATTTGCTATCCCAACACATGCCTCTTTGGCATGTGGATTATTTTAGGTTATTTTTAAGAAACAGAAGACCCAAAGTTTTTCTTTCTTTCTTTTTTTCTTTTCTTTTTTTTTTCCTTTTTGCCTCCCTTGTAGCTGCTTCAGAGGGAGCCATCACCATGGGCATTTATAGTGTAATATGAACTAGATATGGTAGACAGAGGAACCTAGCAAGGGCCACTTGATCTGAATCCATTCTATGTCCCATTTTTTTCTGTATGGCCCAACAAATGTGTTTACCAAATATTTATTCTTTCTCTTCTTGTGAATTGCATTCCTTCCCTAAGAAATCCCAGGCCCCTATTCCTTTCTCCTTAGGCTGAATGACATACAAACCTCATTTTATTGACTGTCTTTGCAATCTCATTGTTATGTGGATTCACCATATATATGTAATTAAATTTTTTTTCCTATTAATCTATCTCATGTCAATTTAATTCCTAAATCAGCCAAAAGAACTTGAAGGGTAAAAGAAAATTTTCCCTCCCCAATTTAAGCCACACCATCCATCACAAGAATATTTATTGAATGAAAGGTAAATAGCTACAGGGCCTTGACTGGTATCTTGACAAATGAAATAATTAGTATAACAATGACTTCTTAGTCTTCCTATGGGAAAGCATGCTAAGAAACTACAAAGAATTCACCTTATATATGCCCGTATTTTCTACTTAAAAAAAAAAATATATAGCACACTTAAATGTGTAATTCTTCTACATTACATTACATTTCTTAGAAGTACAGCTTCTAAGAAATTTCAAGGAATACATATTATCCCCATCCAGAATGTTGGCTTCTTGGAAAGAAAAGATAGATCTCCCCCAAAAGATCAAATCACTACTTTTTATGAAAAATCAGCTAAATGATAACCAGATATTAAGGCTTCTAAGTATTTACATTCCTCTAGACCAAATGTTCCCCAATTTTGTCTTAAAGGGCCAGATAGTAAATATTTTTGGCTTGGCTAACCATATGCTCTCTGTCACAACTATTCATAGTCATTTAAAGACTGACAATATGTCAACAAATGGATATGGCTGGGTTCCAATTAAATTCATTTACAAAAACAGGCAGAGAGCCAGATTTGGCCTGAGGGCCATAGTTTGCTGACCCTTCCTTTAGAAGTCAGAGCTAATGGGAAACAAAGTGTGAGGCAAGTTACAGTAAACACCCCCCACTCCATCTTCCCACATGAATCAGTTTAGTGGTCCCGTACTCTGGAACTGCTCTCTAGAAAAATAGCACCTCAAGCAAGTGAACAAGAATCTCTCCTTTGTCTTGCTTATTAGTATTCCAGATTGTTCCTCAGACTCAGTGAAGGGCAGATGCAGAGGATATTTTCAGAGAAATCTGTAAGATGTGACTCAATCTCACTTTAAAAGGATCCCCTTCTGGCCAGAAAGTCATTTTAACCTGGAGTACCACTTATCTCAAAAGGAAATTAGGTACCATAGTGTCTTAGCCTGCCATCTTGTGGCAGATAGGGTAAGGAAAGGAAAATTGTCGCACCAAGACCTGGACACCAGGTGGAATGCCTGCTTTGTAAAACAGGCACTCTGTAACATGTGCTAGATGCAAGGGCTATCCAGGGAGCCAAAAAAAGCCACAGTCCCTTGTCCTCACAGAGTTTACAATTTGTAGGACTGGAGATATTTCTCAAAAAAAAATTTTTTTTTTGCACAAACATATGTAAAGTTACAACCATGGAAAATGGTCTGATGGAGCCTTACATGCTGCCCTGAAAGTGAATGGAACTCAACCTAGACAGGGAAAGGTGGAGAAAGTTTCCCTGAAGATGAGGTGATTGAAATGAGGCCTGAATATGAACAGGGATTTCCCAGATGAGAAAGTGAGGGAAGATAGATCTCAGAGACAGGGAACAGTGTCCAGAAAAACTGCCACGGGGAAGCTGGGTGGCTCAGGGGTTGAGCGTCTGATCCCAGAGTCCCAGGATCGAGTCCCACATCAGGCTCCCCCAGGGGAGCCTGCTTCTCTCTCTGCCTATGTCTCTGCCTCTGTTTGTCTCTCATGAATAAACAAAATCTTTAAAAAAAATAACTGCTGCAGGAGGAAAGCAAGGAGGACTCTGGTATGAGATGAGGCTAAGGAGGTAAAGAGGAGGACATTTTGGGCAGAGCCTCAGAAACCATGAAAATGAGGGGATTTTCTTTATCCTATAAGCAGAATGAAACCAAAACATGATCTTAAACAAGGAGTGACAAAATCAGATTTACATTTCAAAAAGATTGAGCTGTGTATCAGTCAGGGTCCAGAAACTATACAGTAATTTGAACAGGGGAAAAAAGGGTTTTTTTTAAAGATTTTATTTATTTGTTTATTCATGAGAGACACAAAGAGAGAGAGAGAGAGGCAGAGACACAGGCAGAGGGAGAAGCAGGCTCCATGCAGGGAGCCTGACATGGGACTCGATCCCGGGACCCCAGGATCACACCCTGGGCCAAAGGCAGACACTCAACCGCTGAGCCACCCAGGTGTCCCTGAACAGGGAAATTTTAAATCAAGAATTACTAACTATATTTAATAGGAGATTAAAGTAATCAGGGACTGGCCTGTAAGACATAAGCAAGACTCTAAAATATATATAAGCACAGCAGCATAAGGAGCAGCTACTTTCCAAGCAAGGGCCTCCCTACTCCCAGAGCTGAGCCCCAGACCTTGTTGGAGAACCAGAACCTCTGTGGCTCCCTGGATGGCAGTAAGTCACAGTGCTGCAACTTGCAGCAAATGCCCCCTCTGGGTACCAGGGGAAACCCTTCAAAGGGAGGTAACTCTCTGGAGGCACTCCACTATGAGACCAGCTAAGGGGGACACCCATGAGAAGCTTCTGGGTGCTGGGCACTGCTGGCCGCAGGGCACTACCAAAGCTGGGCTCAGGAACCCAGGCCTGAGGAAGCTGGACCTGGAAAATCCGTGCACAATGCAGGAGCCTGAGCAGAGCGGGAAAGAAAAGCCCTTCCTCCTCCAGTGTCTCTCCAGTGCCCTCTACTGACAAAGTTTAGCATCGTGCCAGCTGGCAGAGGAAAAATATTTAATGGACCCAGCAGAGCAGGCCATTTGAAGCCAGCATCTGTCTTGTTAGTTCGGATGAAAGAACATTAGAGGTTAGATCATCCGCAGGCGTGGCCAGAAAGGATAGAGATCCAGGCCTCAGAGATGTAATGCTTGCCTAGCAGCCAAAGGAACGTGAAGAAATGCAATCACATCAGCTTACACACACACAAGTGGTTACTGTGAGCACGTACAGGCAGCTAATCGCACTGTCCTGAACACATGCGCACCAGATGTACCTCATAACCTCTACCGTAAGAAGCAAAGATATTTTTCAGATCCCAAGTCTCTTGAGATAGAACAGGCCTGATGAAGAGGCACCCGTTATAACTAAGCAACATTTGTTAACATGACTATATGGACCTCCAGCCAACAGTGTCCACCTTCTCTGGAGACCCCTGCCTCAAAGTTTGCCCTCAAAAACCCTCACTTGTAAGCCACTGGGGAGTTCAGGACTTTGCTAGCAAGCCTGGCCTTCTGGGGCTTCATACAGGCTTTCAATTCACCCACGTTTCAAGATCATCAGAGGGTCAGGGACCACCCGAAGGGGGTAAAGTGCCCCAGCTTGTCTGTAAGAAGTCACCCCTCATTTCTCCGAAGCATTAGTGTCACCAGCTGGCAGAACCTGAATACTGCTTGAGAAGCTGGGTTAAAGTAACTTTGTCAACAATTAAAATTTACTAAGCACAAAAACAAACAAGAATTAGAGTGGCTCCTTCTGAATAGTGAACTGAGGGTAGGGAGAGGGGTGGGCCAGTAATTTTTAAATAAACCCTTCTATGCGGTTTGGTATTTTTTAAATCAGCCCTCAAATAAAAGTGGAGAGAAACTTTCAGATGAGTTATGTCATTATAGCCTTATAACACTGGACTGGAACTTTCATTACTCAAAGATTACTGTTGGGTCTAAAAGCAACTCAAGGACTTTTTATTATTCGAGAGTGGCTGAAGAAGTTTCAAGACATGCCTGAGATGGTCTGTGAGAAAAGAACACAGTGTCCCTCTGCCGCCACTTCTTTGATCTCAGCTCTCTCAATGTAAGGGCCCCCACAGGAAGTGTGCTGAAAGAGAGCTAGTTAGAATTGAGCTCTGCTAGTAGGGAGGGCACTTGTTGTGATGAGCACTGGGTGTTGCATGCAAGTGATGAATCACTAAATTCTCCACCTGAAGCTAACAACTAATATTATATGGTATGTTAACTGGAATTTAAATAAACATGTGGGAGAGGGACTCCTGGGTGGCTTAGCGGTTGGGCGTCTGCCTTTGCCTCAGGGCGTGATCCTGGGGACTCAGGGTCGAGTCCCACATCGGGCTTCCTGCGTGGAGCCTGCTTCTCCCTCTTTCTTGGTCTCTGCCTCTGTGTGTGTGTGTGTGTCTCTCTCTCATGAATAAAGAAAACCTTTAAAAACAAAAAATAAAATAATAAACATGTGGGAGAAAAAAAAAGAATTGAGCTCTGCTTGTTCAGGGGAACTGGGATTTGGACAAGTCTGAATCTAGGGGTAGCCTTGGTTTCTGACATAGAGTTGACCAAGCTCCTTCATTCCATGAAAGTTTTCCTTGGTCCCCACAGATTGGTTTTGATAATGCTGTAGCATCAAACCAAAAGTCTTGTTTTGGTGGCATTAATCAATCTATCGAACTATGTGGGGGGCATGAGCCAGTAGTGAAACAGACCATCCTGGTGGTGAGTTTGGAAAGGAGGACTTGGCTAAAAACCTTAAATCCATCATCCTGCCCATAAAGAAGATATAAAAAAGGGTAAGAGTGCAGTTTGGAAGAGGTGTTGGATGGAGGATTTCTTTGGAGCCCTGCTGATCTCCCAACCAAAGGTGGTGGGTATGAGCGGCTCGCCTCTAACTTCAAGCTTAGCGGAGGGGACCTCCTCAGGATCCCCCAGAGTTTGCATCGAGGAGTTGCAGTGGATTGCTGTTTGACTCCCATCTGGGAAATATGGAAACCAACGGCGCCTCGCAGGTGTGGCAAATCCTCAGGGCTGATTCAACCTCTGCATCCCCCAGGACAGCTCCTGCCCCCTCTGCTGAGGTCCTCTCACCCTGAGAAAGGCCCCTTAGGAGAGTCCTTCTCCGAGTGACCACCACGCCGGCTCCCTTCTGCAGACCCACCTGGTGCACACAGGACTCATTCATCATCGCCCTCCTCCTCCTCACTGCCATCGGTTCCCTCTAATGCCACCTATGGGGAGGGGACTGCACTTGCCCACTCCCAAAGCTCATGTTTATTAACAGCGTGGCTGCCAGCCCTAAGGAACAGCTCAAGAAAAGAATATTGGTACTTAGATGGCCAACAGACCCCCGCACACTCTCCCTAAACCCCTGGGTTGCATGGGTGGCACCTCATATTTCATATGTACATACTTTAATTAACGAATTCCCTCTTGGAAGGCGGTTAGATCGCGACCCATTTGTTTTAATACAATTCCTACAAATCAAACTTCCGGATCACGTGGGGCTCCGCTCAGGCGCAGGACCAGGACCCTAAAGCCCGGGAGGCCGACCCCAGGGTGCCCCCCGCGCCTGCGCACGGAGGCGGGCTCCTCTCCCTCGCGCCTGCAGCGCGCATGCGTCACCCAGCCCCGTATCCCGCATCACCGTCCCCACTCCTGCCTCCTTCGGGAAATGCAGTCTTCACCCCTCCGCCCCCTTGCGGAACCTGGGGCAAGATGGGAGGGGGCTTCTGGAACAAACCCGGTTCCAGAGAGCACGACCCGCCCACCTGGGGCCGGGCAGGGCTCCCGGGAGGCAGGGAGCCAATCAGGACCGAGGCCCCGCCCCCCGCCCCCCCTGCTCCCGACAGGTGGGCTCTGTTCCACTTGTGTTGTGAGGGTTAAAGTACTCAAAGTTCCTGCTGCTTAAAGAGTATAAATACCGCGCAGCTATTTACCTGCCTCCATGTCTACTCATTTTCCTAACGGTGTTAGTAGTAGTTTGGATCCACTTCTCCAAGATTAATCTTGTATGTTCAATCCTCTTTCTCAAGAACTTCTAACTACTTGTCACTTCTGTGGCCTCCACTTTATACTTTTCTAACTGGACATTCTCCTTCAGCCCCAGGTCCCGCATCATTTACATATAAATACCCTCCCGTTGTCTTGGATCCTCAGGGCTCTCTCTACCTCTCCTGAGATCTGTAAAAGGTTACCCATATCCATCTCTCTGTCCCTCCTACCCCCTTTACTTCACTGGAATCTGGCTTCTTGTGCCCACTCAACACTGTCCCCAGCAAGTGCCATTAGATACAACGAACAAACACTTGTGTGCTGCGCCCTCCACACCTGACACGCCTGCCTGTAGCCACTGCAAACCCCCCTGCACTCCCATTGGTATCCAATCCATAGTGCTCACACTCCTCGTATTCCTACTGATGATCACTCTTTATCAGCCACAAATTTGCCTTCCCCTTGTCCTGCTTCCCTGTTCTGGTTCCCAGGTCACACTAGTCCTGTTTCTTAAACTCTCCTTTCATAGGTGAGCTCTTTCGTGTCATGATTTTGCAATGTCAGTGACCCTAAATCCATACCTCTAGCCTAGATTTTTCTTCTGAGCTTCAGATTCTTGGAACCTCAGACTCGACACCTCTGAAGCCTACCTTTATCAGTTTTCTGTGCTCCTCATCTCGGTGGACGGTATCATGTGCTGTCTCAAGTCAGAAATGGAGCAGTTACCTTAGACTCCTTCCTCTCCCTTATGCCCAGTTGTGGGTCTGTTCCCTAGGAAATAGACTCTTGAGACTTGAGTGCAGGTGGTTTGGGGGAAGGGGAGTGCTCTCAAGAATAGCACCTGTGAGGACTGAGGGAGGCAGGATGAGGTGGAGGGACCTGAACAATTGATGCAGTTCAAACAGTGCCCTCAGCCAATCCTATGGTGACCTGGAACGGCCTTTCAAAATTATTCCACACTGAGAGAAAGAATGGAGCACATACCCCCCAAGTAAAACCTGTCACTGGATGTGAGCTGCTTTCAGGAAGGGGTGTGCCTTAGGTGGGGTGGCTCTCTGTGCTGGGGGTCTAGGCTGAGAAAGCCATCAGCCAACAAAATTCACAGCATCTGGAGGGATGAGTGCTTGTCTAAAAAGGAAAACTGGAAAAAAAAAAAGAAAGGAAAACTGGGCATCACACCACAGTACCCACTACATCCCCATACTCAGTCACCAAGTGTTTTTACCTATTCCTACATTTTAATTTGAAGATCCCTCCTTCTTTAGGCTGCTTTCTTCATTCTTCAAAAAATATATGAGAGTCCAAATGCACCAGGCACCGTGACAGGAACAAAGTAATGGATGAAGCAGATATAGTTTCAGCTTTCAAGACGTTTACAATCTAGCTGGGAAGTGAATAATCATTCAAATATATACTTTAAAACTATTATAAGTATTCTGAAAATCAAAAGTACAGAATTCCAGAATTGTGCAATATCACCATTATAAAATAAAGTGCAGAATGCTGTGAGATCTTACAAGGAGGTTTGCCCAGCAGAGCACTGGGGTGGAGGCAGGAAAAGTTTCCCTGAAGAAGTGTCAAAGAGGAGTGGGAATTTACTAGGTGTGTGCTTGGTCGTTGGACTGGAATGGGAGCGGAGAGGTGTGAACAAGATAAGGAAACCGCCTTTGCAAAGTTTTGTAACAGATGGGACGAGGATTTGGAGGACCTGAAAGGCCAGCACGTCTGGAATGCAAAAACTGAGAGGCAAGGGCAGTAAGAGATGAAAATGAGGAGCCAGGCAGGAGCCAGGCCATCCGGAGCTAGACATTGGGTCTTTCTTCCTAAAAGTTATGAAAGTCAATGAAAAAGCTTTAATCTCTGTCACAAAAATGATACACCTAGTTATGCAAAATATTCAATCACTCCAATCAATGTAGATAAAATGGATCATATAGATACACAAAATTGTTAAAAGCTAAATTCTGTAATGCTAAGTGCTGGGGAATATATATATATATTCAGTGACAGTGTTACTACTACAATCGTCCGCTTTCCTATCTCTCAGGACTACTTTGCTTCCTCTGAACAGTAACACCTAGCTGTTATTGCTTGCTAAATGCCAGTGTGCTAAGTGCTTTGCATAAATTAAATGACTTAATAAAGCATCTTTATGAAGTGGGTACTATTTAGACATTGAGATACAGAGTGTCATTTGTATAAGTTCTCATAGTCGGTAAATGGCAGACTACGACATGAAGCCAGATGTCTAATTAGAAAGCTAAAGCTTTTGACTAATATCCTGAAATACCCTACCTAAGCTTTATAAACACCCAACCTCACTTGAGTATTTCCACGCTGCCTTTAACTTCCTCCCATCATGCCCAACTCATGAGATCAGACCTATTTTGTAAATCAATGTCCACCAAACCTAATACAACCAACCACGGGCTACCTTTTGAGGGCCACCCCTAGAACCAAAGCACTTTCACCTGGTTGATCCCACTGGTCCTGACTTATTCCCTCCTCACCAGCCTATGATTTTGACGCCCTAATCTTCTGGCAGCTAAACCCGAGAACTTTAAAAACTATTTGCTAAAAAAATACAAACTTACCTGAATATGAGTCAAAGAAAAACAAGACCACAAATATGCTGTGGTCTTGTCCTAATAACTATTTTATTATCCTGTTTTTTATTTTCTATGTTAAAGCTAACCCTCTATTCCTTTCTCTTTAAGATTTCACTTATTTGAGAGAGCATGAGCATAGTGAAGGGCAGAGGAGGAAACAGGTTCCCATTTAGCAGGGAGCCTGATGCAGGGCTTGATTCCAGAACCTGAATCCTGACCTGACCTGAACTCAGACGCTTAACCAGCTGAGCCACCCAGATACCCTCACCCTCTATTCCGAATTGAGAGCTATTCCAAATGGCAGGTTTATAAAGTTATGAAAGTACCCACCAGATGTCAGCCTTGAGCTGCAATGGAGTTTACTGGGCCGTGGCCAAGGAGTAAACAAGGAGGCAACAGGGAGTGGAAGACGTTTGGAGTTCAGGTGATTTCTTTTGCAATGTAATTGTAGTTAGCTCTTTGTTTACCAACACCCTAGTTTGATTTTTCAACAAGTATAATTAGATCAATACATTAGATCGTGTCACTTCTCTGGTCAACAAGCTCCAATGTGTCCCCTTCTCACTCAAAATAAAAACAAAACTCCTTACCACAGCAGCCTTTGACACCCCACTCCTCCATTCCCGTCCTCACCCAATTCAGCCATTGTTCCCTGAACCCTGTAGCTACCTTCTCAAGAGAGGCCTTCCCAGACACCCTTTGTAAAATGGCACCCAGCCTGCACCAAACACCCATAATGCCCTACCCCCTACTTTGGCTTTTTTTTTTTTCATAATACTTTTCACCTAAAATATTACATTTACTTACTGTCAGTCTCTCTCAGGAATGTTAGCTCTCTGAAGGCAGGAACTTTTGTCTTATTCACTGCTTTATTCCCAGAGCCTAGAATGGTACCAGGCTTATAGGAAGTGCTCAATTAAATGCCATATAAATGAATTACTTGATTCAAAGATAGAAAAGATCTCATATTTCAAAGAGTCGTTTGTTTTCATTCCGTAAATACTTATTAAATACCTAATATAAAGAAGGCATTGAATTACGGGAAATATGAGAAACCTCTTAACGATGAAAAGCACAGTCTCTTGCTCTTACATTTCAGGAAATGCATACACAATATTTAAAAGGTTTTACAAGAAAAACAGTATAACAATTATGGGTGCCAATTGTGGGGAACTATGGAACAAAAACATGATGCTTGCATTCATCTTTAGGCATCTTTACCACCTTGCCTCCAAATAAACTGTTCAATTCTTAAACCCTCCCTGGTAGATGTTTTCTGCAGAGTAGGATTTCTTTGTGAGTAACCCAATTCCCTTCCCCTGCATTTGAAATCCATTTATTTTGCTTTGTCCTTAATGACAATAAAAACTACCCAGTTACCTTTCTCCAGGTTATTCAATATGCACTATTTAAAGGAGTTCCTGGCTTTGATCTTTAATTTGAAACTAGATTGTATTTCTGCCCAGAAGACTCAATTAAGTTTCATGATTTCCATGTCCATTCTCTCATTCCTATACCTCATGCCCTAGGGGGAAAAAAAATAATCATTGTCCTTTTTGGAAAACAAAAACAAAAACGTGGAAGTCAAGAAAAATAATCCACCATATGTATATGATCTGGGTTCCATCAAACCATTAGGAGTAAATTCAGACTCCTCTGGACCCAATTTAGTCTCTTCTCAGCCTCTCTCCCTTCACAGATGCAGTCATTCTGGAGCAGGGGGGAAAAAAAGGAAGGAGATGCTTAAGCAAATTATTACCAGAAGATGATTTTTTTTTAAATATGGAAGAATAACTAGTAAATCTTAAGTGATTTTACTCTCCAATACAGGTTTGTTGGTAATGCTACAGATGGTTTAATAGGAGAAAGATGTAGGAGTTTCAAGTAGAGAACATTTTGGTGCACTTTCCTATGGATCTACAACCTATGGTCTATTTGGATATTTTCTCTCCTGTTGAAGGAAATTTAGTCCTGTTTCTTTACAGCTGACAAGCATGTGATTGTTTCCCTCTGAAATCTCCATTGCTTTGAAGTACAGCCAAGCACATCCCATGCATAATCCTGTTAATTTATTTCTTTTCCTTATGGAAACATTCCGAATAAATGTGGCCACTTGAAAGGTGCTAATAAAATTAAAACAACAAATTCATTTCAATGGATTTCATTTTACCTTAAAACAACATCTAAATAACCAGTTTGTTGAGAATTTAAAGCTTTAGATAAAAGGCCTAATGAGGCCCTGGTAAGTTACAAATATTAGCCCCTAAGATTCTAAAGATAACTTGGCTACTTTACAGCATTATGCTGTAGGCAAACTTCAGCCAGGAATAATACCTTAATGGATTCACAGCAAGAACATGAACCAAACCCCCCAGACCGTAGTGCTCATTCTGGGTCTAAATTTAAGCCTAGAACAGTATTTATTGTTTCTCTTATTTTTGAGTGAATGATACCAGGAAGGTTTGGAAACCAGACAATGTTTGAGGATAAAGAATTCCTGCTCTTACAAAAGTAATGGTAATCACAGAATGTCAGGAGAAAATTCTTCTTGAAATGAGAGCCCAAGAATTGTTCAGAAAATAGCTTAATTTAGAAGTGAGCCAACTTCTTTACCCACTCCTTCTTCAAAGTCCAACTGCCCCAATTTTCTCATGAAAACACAGAATTTCACTTCTCTAACAACCATGTTTCTCCAGCCCTACCCTCTGGGCTATGATGTATAATATGCTACTTGCCTGAGACCCTCCACCCTCCTTGGTCCTATCAAGCAGATGAGCACCTCAATTCAATGTGTCTAAATGAGGCCTACAAGGAGTAGCATCCACCTTCACTGGGCTGTTTAACTGCACGTGAGGCCTCAATAGCACAAAGCAGGCTGTGGCTTCCAATTGGACCATATGTACTGGTGTGGTGGGTTTTCTGGCCCAGGAGCCCCAGTTTCTCTGCCTCTTGAATCCTTGCTACCTGCTCACCTGAGGGGAGGTCTTCCATTCCTGCAGCTCCGTCTGGATAAACATGTGAGGCAAGCCTGTGGTCTTCACTACTAGCTGATAAAATGAGCTGTTTCCACTCCAGAAACCTTGTGCTCTTCCTGCTGACACCCCAGAGCAGGCAGGCAGACAGAAATCTCCTGTCTTAGCTCTAAGCCACATTTTCCAAGACAATTTACCAGACGTTCTACATTTGGGAGATTTACTGGACCTTTGCTCAGTCAGTAATAATGACACATTGGTCCCCATTTGCTGGCAATCCTCATACAAACTCTTCTATCAGCAAGAACCTTGGAGAAGATAAAATGGGTTGCATCAGACCCTATCTTTAAACCCTTAATACATTTGCAGTGCCATGAGTCAGATCTATCACAAGAGACACCAGGGAATTAGATTTGCAATCACAGTACCCACAATGAAATTGAGGCTCTTGCTACAACTGTGGCAGCTGATAGGAGTAGCTACATAAAACTGGGCAACTGGCCTTGGTCAGTGTACCAGATTATAGCAGCTTTTACAATAATGACAGCTGCTTTGACACTGTACTGTCAATCACAGCTCTAACTGGAATCTTTAGGTGCCAAACAACTGATATTAGAGAAAAAAGTAACAAAAAAATATCCATCTAAGAATGAGAAGTAGCTTTTCTTTGGACTATACAATGAGCAAGCAGAAATCTGGCCTTGAGCAAAGATATAGATGGGAGAAGCTCTCACAGTGGCCATAAACCTAAAGACAATGCTGCTTCTCAAGGACTCTGGAGTCCTAGTGGATAGGACAACAGACGTGCTAGAGCCACTTCAAATCAGGCTTTTCTTCAAACATCGGTGAGAATCATAATGGCTAGATTAGGAAGACCTGTAGTGTGGGAACTTATGTGGAGTACAGGCATGGCTCCCCGTTGGTATTCAGGCTATCCCAAGAGACCAGGAACCAAGGCTATCATCAGAGCGAAGAGTAAAAAGCCATCAGGAGAATATGGTCTTAAAATCCCTGGACAGAATATATTTCCTATCTCAATGAATTGCATAGCTACTTGCCCAAGTTCCAGTTATCATTTTCTCCCCATCACAACCCACAGCCAAGTTTAACCCATTCATAGTTCTGTTCATGCTATAGGGCAGGTGCTATTCTCTCACCTAGGAAAATACAAGGGCCCCAGTAACTGGTCTCTCTGCCTCTGGTATGATAATAAGAGCATCCTTTCATAAACATAAGTCATGGTATTCATGGCTTCAAATCCATCAATGGCTCTCTGTGGCCTTTGACATAAAACCCAAAACACCTTCACACAATCTCCATAGCTGAACCTTGCCTTGAATTCTGTTATTTAGCTGACTCATTAGTTTTCAAATGGTAACTGAAATATTCTCTAGATTTCCCTGGCAGCCCCTAGCCAACTTATTAGATGCTCTTCATCTGTGGTCCCATCATCCTTTGTTAAATCTGAGGCTCCTATCACAACGATACTGGGTTACCTAACTCCTCCCCTAAGTTTTTCCAGGGAAAGAACTCCTTTAGTGCAGGGCCATGTCCTTCATGATATTTAATGACTGCTAGCACATGGGAGGTTCTCCAAGTGCTGGTGACCCAGACGAATAAAATACAGTTCTTGCCCTTGAAAAACATAGTCTAGTCTAGAAAGCAGTTAAGTAAACTGGAATACAATGGAAGTGCTATGACAGATGTGTGATCTGAATTCTATACAAAGCATCTTCCATCCCTACAATTCTAACATCTTATACACAGCACTAGTCACGTTGCTCAATTTTTGCTTGACTATCTCCCAGAACATGACAAGCCCAAGATAAGGGTTGGAAAAGTGGAGGGGAGGAGGAGACATAGACTGTGTTCTATTCATCTTTGAATCCACAGTGCCTCACACAGAAGCTGGCATATGAAGGTGCTGTATATATTGAATATATGAAGTAATTAATCATACCCTTCCTGGGGAGTGGGAGGTGACCAAGGAAAGCTAAAATGAGGAAATTGACATTATCACTGAACTTGAAAGTCATCTCCCAGAATGAGAGGGAGACAAGTGGCATGAGCAAAGGCATCAAGAGGCAGAGCAGTTGGGGGAGGGGAGGGGCTGGACAAGCACAGCTGATTTTAGAAAGACGCCCAAAGTAAATTCAAAGCCTAAGTACATTCTATCATTCCATCCCCCAACCTCTCAGGGATCCCTGGATTTTCTAAGCGACTCACCTTACCCTAGGTCCCCTATCTTTTTTTTTATTTTTTTTAATTTTTTTTAATTTTTATTTATTTATGATAGTCACAGAGAGAGAGAGAGAGGCAGAGACACAGGCAGAGGGAGAAGCAGGCTCCATGCACCGGGAGCCTGATGTGGGATTCGATCCCGGGTCTCCAGGATCGCGCCCTGGGCCAAAGACAAGCGCCAAACCGCTGCGCCACCCAGGGATCCCCTAGGTCCCCTATCTACTTATGAAATACACTAAAGAATTCTGACCGGGTAAGGACAGATCCTCACGCATCACATAACTCAGAGGTAGTTGGTCACAAGAATAATACACAGAATTCAGCACTAAGGCTTCTTCATTTTTCATTCACTACAGACCAGGTACTAGCATGCCCAAAATTCAAATAGAATTGAGGCGAAGACCATAATCATCATTCCCCAAAGTCTTGATTCAAATATGCCAGAGCAATTTATTTTGGGAATGTAAACTGCAATTGTTTTTAGTAGGGTTCAATAAAAGAAGCTATAGAAAACATGTCTCAAAAGGAAAAAAGGCCCAGCAATTTGGGCCTGGAATGGAACTGTAATAGAATTTTACAGTTAACAATGATTCTGTGAAATATTTTATGTAACATGACCCATGCTCTATAGCTGATGGAGTCACAATGAACTTCAGGCTTTGTTCTAAACCAAACCCTTAAATGTGCACAAAAGGCAAAGAATGAAGTCAAAATGAAAATATTTGTATTTTTAATTTATGAAAACGTGTTGAAGGGAGATCACATACACACACCAATACACTCTCAGCAAGCTGAATTTTCATGCTCCTCTTATCACTATCTCACATTTGGCCTGTTTTTTAACAAACTAGCCAGAACCAGGCCACCATAAACTCTCAGAGGAAAAGCCCCTGGATCCAACATGCGTAGAAAACAGAGCCGCACTACCAAGACTCCATGCCCTCAGTGTCTATGGTGTTGCACGATTTTGCCTCATAAAAGCAAAAAAAAAGATACATCCTGGTCATGGTTTTATTGAACAAATTGCTTAGAATCTAACATATAATTTCAAAAACACAGGAGTAAAATGAGCAAAAATATCTATTTTGTGTCATCTGAAACTTCTGAAATAAGGAACATTGACTAGAATATTCTTTGCATTAAATGGCAATGCATGATTTTATAGTCTCTAATAATAGACATTCTTTACATTAAGAAAACAGAAGGTGAAAAGAGAAACAATTATGAATGTGGAATTGAGAAATACTCTATATGGTGAAAAATGTCAAGATACAAAAGTGAAAAAAAAAAAAAAAGATACAAAAGTGATATGGAGGGGAAAATCCTGGAACTAAGAAAGCAGTATAACGTTTCAATGAATCTCTAGTTACATAAAATTGTGTTTCTGGGGTTGTACGAAGTCTACCACGATGAAGAGCTGACCAGGTTATAATGTTTTCCACATCAAAACTCAAATGTATCTATATATTCCATAATGTTAAGTCTGGTGACATAATAAGGTCAGTAAGCAAACAAACTTTATAAAAATTCCTTGGTAGTAATATCTGCAGAAAAATATTTTAGCCCCAATGATATTTACTTTGTGTAGGGCTAGAAAAAAGAAAAAGCTTATAACTTCTCATATTCTTCTTAAATTCAAAACATATCTATAACAAGAAGGGTTACTGTATCAAATTCATGCCATGTTATTTGCATTATTAGTAAAAATATTTATAAATAGGATACCAACATCAAACTTTACCTTTTTAAAATTCAAATTTATTATGGCTTTAAGGGAATACATGACCAGGCATCCAAGCTCTTTCTAAACTATAACATTTTTTAAATTATTCTTTTCAAAGAATGTTGTAAACACTTTAGTTTTCAATATAAAAATATAATCGAGATGAACAATTCATGATTTTATGTATTCATGTAGAGTGAAGAAGGAAATGATACTGAATCAAACTCCCAAACCCAAATATCTGGGTAACCAAGTCAAATACTCTAAAGCTTATTTGTATCTCTCTGTGTAAGTTGATTACAATTTTTAAATACGATATGAGCACCCAAAATTGATCTGACAGCTGCTTGTCTACACTCTTCAAACTCAACAATTCCATCATTTCTTCCCCATTACAAAAAAATGGAGATTTAAACATACCAGAAGTGCAGAACCAGTATGACAATTTTTCATGTCAGCAATAATATCTACTTCCAGATTGGCTAGATATAAAGCTAATGGTTAAGTGCAATCTGGCTTCCTCCCAAACCAGCAATGATGAATTCCTATGATCACTGTTTTGGACAGGCAGGCCCTGAGGGGTTCACTCTGGAAAAAAGAAACATGAGGCCATTTCCAAACCCATTGCATCAGGAAAGATTTTAGAAAATCCTCTTGAAAGCACACATAGTTTTACACTTCATGCTGCCCAAAGATTGCTCTAGTCTACCATAGATCTAAATCAACAGAAAATTAGAAAAGGAGTTTCCAGAAAGCATTTTAAGACCCTACCCAAGGCTGGATTTTAGTCTTTGACAAAAAAAGATGTTACTCAAATATTTTTTATCCCTTAGTCTATGAAAAGGCTTCTGAAGACCAACTTGAGCTTCTGTCCAACCTAGGTCCTCAATGCTTGGTGCTCAAGTCTTTTTTAGATGGTGTAATTATTACAATTCTGTTCCTGAGGAACCAGTGGGGTTTGTTTTCTCTGAATGTGCTTGCTCCCTGTACCCCCAGAATGTATAACATCTCCTTTGATCTTCACAACAGTCTTCTGAGATGGGATAGACTAACACTCTCCATTTTACTGATGAGCATATTAGCAGGTGTCTTGCCGAGGGGCTTGGTATAACAGAGCTATAATGCCAGATCAAATGCTCAAGTCCAGAACTTCATTTTTTTTTTAAGCAAAAGCATCAAAAAGAAGTGTGACTACTAATTTACTGATGAATCTATTTGAACATATGGATGATATAATCCACATGGGTTATTCCCCTTTGAGCTTGGCCACAACATCCATCTAGACCAAAACTGAAAGTTCACTTGCAAATGATGGCTACAAATTGCCCTTCCTATGTTTTAGACACCAAACACCTAACTGGCCCTCACTAGGAAACTACTTTCCTGCCGGGCAAGAGAAAAGAACTTAAAAATCCACAGCTGCCGTAAGAATGACATAAAAGAGAGAGTTGATAGAATCATACAAGCCCAGGGGAGAAAAAGGAAGTTATAAGGAAATGTAGAGAATCCTTGTATTACCTTTAAAATTTTAAACATCAGAAATGAAACCAGCCGTGTCATCCATGTTTTCCTATAGACACGTATACATGACTATTGTATAAAGTAAATGACTATACTATGCTATCAATGTAAATGACTATATCATTTAAACTAGAACCTGTGATTAAAGAGATTTATATTTATAATATGCTTAGTTCCTCTTTATGATTACTGCTTTAAATCTAGCAAAAGAGACTCATCATCCTCCACTTTCACCTGGGGTTTAAAAGTAACTTTTAAAGGCTCAGGGGTTGAAATCTCTCCCCCTTCTCTGGGAGGATACGCCGCCCTGGCCTCCTCATGGTCTGTTTCACTGAGCTCATCAGTGTAGATCTCACTGATGGGACCCAGAGACTCACTCCTGGCAATGATGTCCACACCCATCTCCCTGACCTCCTCCACGTCGCCTGCCACGGTTTGGTCCTTCGCTTTCCGAAGGCTACGCATCTTAAAAGCTTCCCTTGAGGGAGCTGCATTAGAAATGGATTTCTTAAACCTTTCACCTGACTGTTTCAGCCTCTCTCCTGACTGCCTTAACCTCTCTCCTGACTGCCTTAGCCTTTCTCTCCTCTCCGGGGTCACTATTCTAGTTCTAATTCTGTTCACTTTCTTGTCAAAATTTTGCCGTGTCTTCTGCATGTTTTCTTTGGAAAATGCCTTTTTGATATTGTCAATGCGCTCCTTGCCTGACTTTCTAAGCCTGGCAGATTTGCTTTCTTCCACATAATATTCTTCGTCTGAAGATAGATCTATTGGAGGGTCAAAGACATCGTCCTCGACCTCTTGATTCTCAGTTAGGCTTCTGTCCTTGACAATAGACAGGGATGTTGGACACCGAATCTCTTCCTGAAGGAGACAAAGAGAAAAAGCACATTAGGTTATCAGTTCTTTAACCTTCTGGCCACACCTTTTCCATCTCCTCCACAGGCTATGCAGCCTCTGCCTGTGCCTCAACTGTTGGTTTTTCTCACGGTTTCTCTCTCCTTATCTCTTGTTGCTTCGTCTCCCAAGCTCAACCAGAGCAACCTGACCCACTCCTCCCCTCAGATCCAATAGTAAGCAAACTCACAAATATTTTCACCTCTCCCCTTCTCCTAAGATGGTGACACAATTCTATATGACAGACAGACCTCACCTGGACGTAACAGGGACACCTCAAACTTAACACGTCCAGAGTCACCAGGGGGCCTCAGTCCGTTAAGCATCCAACTCTTGTTGTTTTTTTTTTTTTAAATAAATATGTTATTTATTTGAGAGAGAGAACAAGAGAACACAAGTAGGGGGAAGGGGAGGGACAGAGGGACAGGGAGAAGCAGGTTCCCACTGAGCCGGTAGGCTGACACTGGAGTTGATCCCAGGACCTTGCGATCATAACCTGAGTCGAAGCCAGATGCTTAACCAACTGAGTCACCTAGATGCCCTCAGCACAGGTCTTGATCTCAGGGTTGTGAGTTCAAGCCCTGCATTGGGCTCCATGCAGGATGTGGAGCCTACTTTAAAATAAATAAATTCATTAATTAGATTAGATTAAATAAATACAATTCTTTAAAATTTAACATGTCTAAAAATTAAGGTCCACACAGCATCGTCTCCATCCTCTCCACAGCTGCTTCTTTTCCTGGGCCTCTCAGCACCAAACCCCCTCCAGGTGCCACCCAAATGGAAATCTCAGAATTTTCAACCCAAGTATTTCCTCTCCTTTCAACCCATATCCCATGGGTCACCAAGCACTGGTGATAACCCTGCTTAATAACTCCTGCCCCCTCCTCCTTCCTCCTTGCCTCTACCAATGTCTTAGTTCAGGTCCCTGTCATCTCAAGCCTGAACTTTTTGAAATAATACATTTACCTCCAAAGCATCACCTAAATATTTCCTGGGAAATATTTCTAAAGTATAGCTCTGAACACATCCTTTCTCTACTGTAAAACTTTTGGGAACTTATCAACATCACAGGAAAGATAGTAAGATTAGAAGGCTCTTCAGTTTGAGCTAAACTTACTTTCCAGTCTAGCAACATACAATCGCTCTCTGCTCCTCAAACACGTTTTCATCTCTTCATGCCTTTGTATACTTTTTTTACTACCTTTTTCTTTCATTACTTTTAATGCCTTTCACTTCTTTTCAGTTCTGTCAACAAAATCTTTGAGAATCAATTTAAATGTCCCCAACGTCCCCCCAAGAAGCTAATTCTTTCCCCAATTTACACCAGAATGATAGGTACACACCTCTACATACAACACTTTTTGAACCTCTAGATAAAAAGGAAAAGATGTCAAAGAACAAAAAAGGAGAACTATCAGCCAGTGAGGCAAGAAAGTAGCACCTCCAAGAGCCAAGGGAAAAGAAGCTTTAAGAAGAGAAGGAGGGACTAACAATGTCAGATGTGTAAAAGGATAAGGATGAGGACTGGATTTGGGAACCAATCTAGACAGACACTGGGGAACCCTGATAACCAGCCCAGAAACACAGCTGCTAGAGAAACCCATCTTACTATTTAGGGATTATTTCCAAAACTAAACAGGCAAAATTTAAGGATCATGAGATTTTAAGGGAATCCATGAGCTAAAATTTCTAAAAGAAACTATGCTCCTACTTAAGATCCAGATTAAATTTGCTCAATCAAAAATATTAATAAGTATGTAAGAAATAGGTTTACTCTAAAACCCATCAGCTTGACAGTCAAGAAGGTCCTTAGAGCCTCATTTCTTTGGATACTTGCTTAAAATCAAATTCTTTGGCTACAGGATTGGAAAGTCTAGCAGTTAAAAAAAAAAAAAAGGAAGAAAAGGCAGGTGGGCGTCTCATAGCTCTCTGATGAATCAGTGTGAAGCAGCAAAATTATTCCTCTCCTTTCCTGACACCTGCTGCAGGGAGTAGCTCAGCAACACCAAGTGAGTTGGTATGGCCTGAGAAGGTATAATTAGAATAGGAAGGAGCCAACGAATAATTACTGCTTAGTAGGGGGGAAAACCTCACAATCTCAGTGTGAAGAAATCAGATATAGCTTAACTCAGGAATCACATACCCTTCTCTTCAATTGCATGAATTAAACAAAATCAGGCTTAAAAACAAAACACAGGTAGAATCAGAGAAAGTACTTGTTACATGGAAATATTTGTCACAATTCCTATTAAGTCAGAGATACCATGAGTTAATGATGAATATACTATAATAATAATAATTGAAGATTGAGGCACGTGGGTGGTTAAGCCTCTGCCTTCAACTCAGGTCATGATCTCAGGGTCCTGGTATCAAGCCCTGAGTCGAGCTCCCTGTTGAGTGGGGAGTCTGCTTCTCCCTCTCCCTCTGCCTCTCCCCTCTGCTCATGCTATCAAATGAATAAAAAAAAAATCTTTTAAAAAATAATGATCAGGGCAGCCTGGTAGCTCAACAGTTTAATGCTGCCTTCAGCCCAAGGCGTGATCCTGGAGACCAGGGATCAAGTCCCACGTCGGGCTCTCTGCATGGAGCCTGCTTCTCCCTCTACCTGTGTCTCTACCCCTCTCTCTGTGTGTCTCTCATGAATAAATAAATAAATCTTTAAAAAATAATAATAAATAAATAAATAGTGATCACTGAAGATTATGGGATTGAGTTATAGTTGATTTCCAAATAATTGTTATATATCTTTTTATGTAAAAGTCCAGGTAAAATCATTTTTGTAACAAAACAAGTACTATCGTCAGAGTAATCAGAGTGGCTTTGATTGAGTATTAAAGAAACATAGCTAAGGGACTTTTGACTATATAGAAGTCCAGGACTTATCATTAGGGAATGGCCAAATATCTCATTTGGTAACTACAAGCATGTGGTTTGTAAGCAAAAATGTTAGAAGAGACAGTATGACTGCTGGCTTGCAATGAGAAGGTTATCGAGGTGAAAAAGTATGTTCAAAGAGAAATCACAATTGTATAAAAAAGAGCAGATAATTTTTTTAATGCCAATATCCAGGATTAGGTGAAAGCTAAGCCATATACAACTATGGGTGATAAAGATGTAGCCAGGGAAAACTTTTTGAGAAAAAACCCAAATGGAAATGAAAATACACTATAGCTGAATTATCCCAGCTTCCAGTTAATTTCAGTAGGACAAGTGATCTCAGTATAACCACTTATATACATTAACGATGAGAATGAAGTATAAGAACTAATTTTAACTAAGTATAACCATGTACATACTGTATAGTGTTCTAACAGCTAATGAATCATCAAATCCATTGTTTTTTACCTTCATCTTTTCTCTACAAGCTCTACCGTTATAAAAAATAGCAGCTGCTTACTGACAAACTACTGCTTCCTCCGAACAATCTAATTTCATAAAACTTCACAGCATTGTATCTTACAAGGAATGAGATCTGACTTAAATTAGCACCTCTAAGTAGCTTTTTCATACTATCTTCAACTTTTTCAACTATAGGAAATCAAAGAGAAAAAATAACAAGCTTCAGGGAATAAAAAGGTAAATATAGAAAATAATCTTAACTGTAAAAAAAAATTTATGTCAATAGACAAGAGTCAATTAGAACATTTCAGAAACTTCTTTCTTCTAGCCTTTGTAGAGTTTGATTGGTAACTGGTTCATAGGAGAAATGTCAGATACCAAGAATGTTTCCTGGCATGCCCCGTGCAAGTGAAGGGTGCGACATAACCCATTCCAGCTAATGCCCTTGGAAAGGGAACTGAAGAATGGATCCTACATTCTCTAGTACCAAATCTAGATCCCCATTACATACACTAATACTGGAACTGGCCTCTTTTTCTTAAGTAAAACAAGGTTCTTAAAAACAAATCCAAAATACTACTCTGCCATCCCAGGGGTAACAGTCAGTCAACAGACCACTGTGGAAAACTGTCTAACGTGTGAAGAATGCTGTGGGGAGCTGTGGCCCATATCTCTAGTGCCTTACAAATATCTGCCTATGTAATCCAACTGCATTCCTATTTCATTTTGTTTTTACTCTTCGAGGTTTTTTTTCCTATGCACAGGGGTATCCATCCATTTTTAAAATACACTGTGATAACACTGAATATATATGTATGTACAAAAGTGAATATCCCTGCACACATTCCTGATTTTATGCTTAGAAAAATCCTTTGACATGAAATGTTGGGGCCAGAAGGTTTGTAAAGGTTCTTAATAACCTACTACCAAAACTTCCCTCCAGAAACGTTATACCAGTTAATACTGCCACCAGCATATGAAAGTACCTGGCTTTTTTTACCCTTAAACTCTGAGTATATGTTTTAATAACTGAAAATACTCAAATGGGCACAAGTGGAATTCTGATCATTTATTTTGTCTTTTGTAAATGGTCTGATAATGACTTTCCCATTTTTCTACCACAGGAAGAGTGTTCAACTTTTTCCTTTTGATATGTAAGTTTTAAAATATAGATATTATGCATTTTGCCATGGATGTGTTCCTATTTAAAAAAATATAAATGCGAAATGCAGAGAAACATAGGAACTTAGCACAATACGCAGTGTCACACTAAAACTAAGCTGAAACAAAAGACTTTGTAATCAAATATAAGCAATTACTTATATGACTCCAACATCTGTAAAACTGTGACAACTATAAAAACTGCCTGATTATTTAAGAAATAGTTTTTCTTACTATGATTGTAACTTACCTATAAAATCACATGTAAAAATGCCAACAAATAATATTCTGAAAAGTTTACATTTTACTGCTTAAGGATTTCCAGGCTCTCTCCATAATATAGGGGAAAACCACACTGTGGGACTCCTGGTCCTCAGTTTCTTTTTTTATACAACAAAGAGGTGTTTTAAACTAGAAGCTTCTTAGATCTCTTCTGGAACTAACATTCTCAGTCTTTGAAAGGGCATCATGCTAATATGGCTAATATGCTGGAAGAGCCTTACCAATATTAAGTTTCAAAGTCAAGAAATAGCCTGAGTTATGATCCACAGTTCATATTACACAAAATGGTTGGGAAACTCAAAATACTGATAGGATATAGTACATGAGAGAACATAGAAATGGCTTTATCCTGGGATTCTCGCTAATACAGAACTCTACTCCATGGATATATACAATAGTTATGATGTGATGCCAGAAACTTCTGATACGAATGGTTGGCAATTCAAGGATATTAAGATTCTATAGGAATCAAGCCAAATGCAAAAGTGGCAAGCTTACCTGGAAGATCACCACACGGAATTTGTTTTTTTTCATTATTTCCTCTTGCTTGGATTCAACATTTTTCACATGAACCTGTTGCCTCTCCACCCGGGCCTTCACATCTTTAATGTGAGCACTGACTTTTCGAGTTTTCTCAAACAACTTGTTAATGACATAGCCTGTATTGCTGTGTGACTGGGAAAGCTTCAACAGGTCAATCTGGACAGATTTTATGGCATTTTCCATTTCCCTATGTCTTTCCTCTAGTCTCTTCTGGCTTGCCTGCACACTGTCCACAATGGTGGCTACTTTGTCCAGCACCGTCACAATTGTAAGAGCGGCGTCTTGGTCTTCATCTTCTGTAATGCTTGACAGGCGATTCTGGTGGATTTTATCAGCATTGGAAGCAGACTCATTATGTTCCATTTTAGTTATTTCTCAGTGAAAGATGTCCCACCACAATCAATTCTGGCACTAAGAGTAAAAAGTTAGCTTGATAACAGGCAACAGGGTTGTTTAAAGGGTTGGAAACCCCACCCCTGGAGACTGGTCAAGTATTTATAACTACAAATACCCACACATGACTGTTCTGCAATATGAACCCTTGCAGAGCACTGGGTACTGTTCCAAACATGCTTGGTGACTGACTAATGAACTCAAATAAGACTGTGTGGAGAGAAGAGGAAAGCTTAAAAAAAAAAAAAAAAAGAGGTTCCCCAAAGCCACCATGTTACTAATAATAAGCCGAGGAGCCAAATGACCAAAAAACCAAATGCTGCATGTTGAGGGAAGCTTCTGCCTTTAGATAATTTCAAGCAGTCTTTGTAAAAGCACAGGGGAATTCTGAACTGAAATCTTTCTCTACTTCACATATTAAATGTACTGATTCATCAATATCAAAGAATGTGGTAAATAAATACACCAAAACAGAGGCCATATAGTGAAAACATTATATTATAACATGCTTTTCCAAACAAAATATTAAAATTAATATTTATTTTTGAACATATTCTTAAATTCTACATGCATACTTCCAAATATCTAAACTACATGTTAAACAGCTGAATACATTCTACTCACATTTCAGATCTTTAAACACCAACAATCTATTAATACAGCTATTACTACAGGACAAATTTGGATAGAGGTCTTAGATAATTTTTAAGCTCACCTTAAGAGCACCAATCATTAACAATCATTTTTGTATTTTATTCACGAACACTGATACAATTTGTTTATGTTAAAACAAATATTTCTTAAAAATGAATGTGTATTAAAGTAGTTTAACTGATCGAGTAGGCTTTATTCCAATCTGTTTGTTAAACAGACAATTCTCACAATATCTAAATCTACTTTCCAATGATCTGTTCCAACTTTGCTACCAGATACTTTTCCGAATTATCAGAATTATTTTTTCAAAGACAGGAATAATCAAATTCCAATCCATACAGCTTATAAATATTTTACATCTAACACACACAGCTTTACAGGTCATGCGATAGGCAGTGTCTAAAAAATCAGTTACTAAATCTCAAAAACATTTAAATGTATTTAAACACAGTGTCTTCTAGATTTTTTATCTTTTTTTTGTAAGAAAAGTAATCTGTAAACATCTTTACCTTTAGTTCATGCTTGGTCATTTGTTGTGGTCATTGTGGAAGAAGTGGGTATGACTTTATAACCATTTGTGAAGTGGTCCTTCTTTGCAAAAATATTACATTCCATGGGTAAAGAACAAGTCTTAGAATTACCATGTGGTATAAATTTGTGAAATCAATTTCTGTATTTAAAAACATAAAACAAAGACTACTAAACAGTCCAAAACTGTTGTAGCTGAATATTCTAAATACGAGCCAACAGTACTACACTAAAAATGTCCAAAAATAAGGCCTCTGAAATAAATATTTCCATTCTTTAAAAAAAGACATAATAAATGTACATCACATGGTTAGTGTACATATAAAAGTCACCAGTTAAACCATTCTGGATGACGTATCTGAAGTAAAATGACCTAGATTTTGCTTCTGTCGCCGTCCTCTGTTGTTTTTAGGGCATTTTCTGTTGAAAATAAAAGAAAAAAAAAAGAAAAACGTCATTTTGTTTAAGATATTTCAAACATTTCCAAAGTCATACACATTTCACACACAAAGCCATATTGGGAAACTGGATGCTGTTTGATACAAGACAAGCTGAGGACCAACATGTCAGACTGCTCTCTTCCCTACAGAGCTGGGAGGTGAGAGGGCTAGGTACAGCAGGTGTGAGCACAAGCAAAGTTCACTACCGGGTCTCTATTGCTGCCTATGCCTCCCTGAGAGGAATCTTTGTCCTTCCTCTGGCCTGGCAGCTCCCTAGCCACAGTGACTAATAACACATAAACCTTGGACAGTTGAAAGGATCCTGGCCTATATATGTCTCCTGAGCATGATGACACCCGCAAAGTGACAAGAACAGCTTGGATGAAGGAGTAATTAGGAAGAGGTGTGCATGCACAGGAACAAACACACAAGAAATGCTTAGTGATTTTAGACACTGACTCAAAAGAGGTCATTCCACATCCTGCTTGACCACAGAACCCGATAAAGAACTGTTATGCTGGGGGTAAGGGACAGTCCTTGGTTCTACTGTACTTGTTCTCCATGGTAGTATAAATCTCACTTGCTGTAACTGCTCTTATGCCTGTCCATCAGAATCCAAACTTATGAGATCTTATTACGCACCAAGGGTTGAGGTATGTAATGTGGTGCAAAGGCACTGAGATGGATTCTGGTAATTTTGAGCTTAAGCTCTGCTAAAAACTAGCTGTGCAACATCCATTTCCTGTATGCGAAATATTAAAAGTTGGACCAACCTCTAAAATCTCTGCCAGTGAGGAATTTATAATTTAATCTAAAGAAAATCTTGTGGCATGGAGTACTCCTAAGTTCCATGTTTTTAATTCAGTTTCAAAGAGCACTGCTTTGCCTTGACCTGAAAGCCTTGATGGTAACACTTCCATTTCACATACTGTATTTCATAAATTTTATCTCACTAATCCTCCTAAAAACACTTTGAGGTAGACAATGATGAAATCATCTCCATTTCACAGTTGAGAGGCCAAGCAAACCTCTTTAACTGTCACCAATTCACCATGACATTGGAAAAGTTCTAACTTCCTGGGGCCATGGTTTTGTCATCTATAAAATAAAGGGGTTTGACTAGGATAATGTTTGAGGTCCCTGCTCTTCTGTCATTCTAAGTGTCTAAAAATATGAAAGAAGATTCCAAGCATAAAAGAACAAAGTTTTACTCTTGCAGTCTTGATAAGTGAGTCAGTGGGAACATCCTTTGAAAGGGAGATTCCTCGCATGTAACAGCCACCATGGGATAAAACAGCTGTCCCATAATGGACTGTGTGGGAAAGACACTCCTTAAAAATTCAGTGAAGCTAAGTCCAAGTACATAATTATAATATTCTAAAGTCAAGAAGCAAAACATTTGAGGGGAAAAAACAACACAATAAAAATACAGGCCTCAAGGAGAGATTTATGATAAAATTCAGGGAGATGACCCCCTTCAGTCACAGAGCCAGTGGGCAGTCAAGACAATGTAACATGTTTGCAAAAACATTCTGACGTTGGAAGTGTCTGTGAAGGCAGTAAATGAATCTGGGATATCAGCTAGAAGGCATGAACTTGAAAAAAATACCTGTCAGGTAATTTTAACTTAGTAGAATTAGAATGTAGAAAATTATAGCACACTGAGAGCAGAGGCAAAGAGCAGGATAAAAGGCTGGATTAGGATTTGTAAAACGGCTTAACTACCTCCATGATCTAGAGTAAGGTACTTCCCCCTCATCCAGACCTTCAAATTTCCTTACTTCTCTAGAATGGAAGGGGTTGACTCAAAGTTGCTTCCTGCTGATTCGAACATCCTTTGATCTTCTTAAAGATGGCACTTTCACTGAGCCTCAAAAACTTCCCTCATCTTTACCTTATTTCTTTCTCTCACCCTCCATATAATTTATTACTCAACTCCTGCTTTACTAGAATAATTAATATCCTATATGGTTCCCCTGACATCATGTTTTCTCTCCTCCAGTAAAATCTTGCAGATGACACTCAGATCAATGGTCTGAAAAAAAAGGATTCATTTCAAGCTATCTCAACTCTATCCAAAAGCCCTGTCACTAACAAAATCAAGTTTGAACCTTGCTCCCATGCAATGGTCATACTTGGCAAATATACTTCCTCAAAAGACTTAACGTGGACCATCCTCTTGATGGTTCCGTGGAAAGAGGAATGGTTTGGAAATGAGGCAGCACTTAATCCAAATCCAGGCACTTCTACTTACTAGTTAGATGACCACAGGCAAATTACCTAACCTCTAAGCCTATATTAAATGGCCACAGGCAGCCCAGCTGTTACATGGGTTGCTTCTATTTTCCCTTTCTACTGTTATTTTTCACATCACTACATCCCTATTTTAATCTATTGCCCAATTTTATTCTCAGTAGTCTTGCCTAAGGGCAGATCATCTGTTCTGTGGAATAAAGGCCACTGACTTTAGCACCTAAATTTTATGAAAAATACCCGTTACTCAGAGAACGTTTTTTTAATCATTTCTAGATTTATCATTTCAGCTCCAGATGGCTTAGAGTATTGAAGGTCTGGCTTCTATCCAGATCTTAGATAGAAGAGCCATAAATCCATGATGGCCTGCCAATATCTGTGCTTGATATGCTCCAATTCTCTGCCCAGAATAATGCAGAAAAGTACAGAGATGATGTTTATGGAACTTCTGAACCAAATCTTAAAGGAGATAGGAAGAGCCAAGCAAGATGAAAAGACATGACACTGGGAAGCAGAACAATATGAATTGGATTTAGCCTGACTTTTCTTGGGTCCTGTTCATCTCCGACTTACACGTTTCAACTCAGTTTGGAAAATACCCATTTTACGCCCATTGTAATCCAAATATGTCTTTTAATTTGGAGTTTAGTTACAATAAACACCAATGGTTTTAGTTATGATGGAAAATTTTAAAGGTTCCTTATGATTGTATTCCAGAAAATGAAGTAATGTTAAGACAATGATAAAAAATAAATAAATAAAAAAATAAAAAAAAAGACAATGATAGAATAAGAAAAGTAGTTTTCTTTTATCTCTGATTTCTTCCTTTCTTATTATATTTACTGTGGATAAAGTATATTCTTAGTGCATAAACACCTTCCAGTTCTTCAGAGCTTTAAAAATTTTGGGCATGGTCCTTCTGCTACTACCATCATCATCCCTCAATGCAGTTCTAAGATCCCTAATTTCCTGCATGCTACTGAATATTCTCATGCTCCTTCTGCCTGCAGCCTAGCTATCCATATAACCCTGAGAATGAGTTTGTGCCCATATTCTAAGGAAGTAAGATAAGGAGAGGCCAGACCTCTACACAGAAACCTTAGGGAACTAATTCTAGGATTTTTTTCCTAATAGACTGGAGGACTTAAAGCATCTATCATTTTCAGTGTGCTTCAAGGTTCTTTAATTTAATAGCTACCCATCTCTAACTGAAGGTTGGTATTTCTTAGGTCATTACTTACCTTGTTATGCACATGACAATCGCTACTATAATGGCAATCTGTACAGCTCCAATAATTGCTGCAATAAGAACATGAGTGAGCTTTTGCCTACTTGGCACAACATAGAGAATACTAAAGTCCGTCTTTTCACAGTGCTGTCCAGTGTAACCAGATTCACATCTGAAAGGGGGAGGGGGAGAGAAAGATTCCTATGAGAATTAGAAATTTCAATAATCCCAGGTTTTAAAACCAAAAACATACAAAAGAATGATACATTTATACTTAAACACAATTGCCATTTGTGTATTTTCTTAAACTCTATTTAGTACGTCTGTTTCACACAGTGCTTCTTTTACCTATCATTATAAGACATTAATTTTAAAGTCACTAAATGATCATTATTACCTTCATTTAAAAAACAGGTACAGAATAGTACATTCAGTGGCCATAATATAGCTAATATCTATTCCTCACTCTAAGACATGCCAATTATTTTCTATTTTTTACAATTATGAATTAGGTGTGGTAAACTTTTGGTAAGTGTGCACATTTCTATATTTAGCATTATTCCTTAGGCTAGATACTTGGAAATGGGATGACTGAATAAATAGGTATAAACATTTACAATTCTCTGAACATAGCACCAAATTATATTCAACACACTTTTAGTATACATAAATATAATCATTTAAGATGCAGGGGGGAAATAAAGTTTTTAATGACAGAAACAGCCAAGCAGCCAAATAGGTGCTAATCTTAGAAATTATCTGAATTCCAAGTAAATAAAAAGGCAACAACATCAGCTGATAATAATAATTTGACAGGGGAAAACATTTAAGATATTTAACAGAAATTTCACATGTTTTAGCTGACAAAAGTGTAATGTATAAATTAGCCACCCTTCAGTTAAAACTGATTAATAAAACCTGAAGTGTAAGGATAGCATAGTTATTAACATCCCACACTTCATTTCAAAAAAAGATTTTTTAATAGAGCACATGTAAAGAAACCCAGGAGTAAAAAAAAAAAAAAAGAAAGAAAGAAAAGAAACCCAGTAGGGAACTAGGTAGCTAAGGGGGACATGAGTACACTAATCCCATCCCTGAGGTTCCTACACATTTGCCAGAAAGTTTCGCATTGGGCGAAGTAGTTTTCTTTTTTCTTTCTTTACTAGCAGACCAAAAAAAAAGGACAAAAAAAGTAGTAAGGTTGATTTATAGATCATAGAATACCCATACATCTATGGTCAACTGATTTTTATAAGGTGCTAAGACCTTCAATGAAAAAAATAATCTCTTCAACAAAAGCTGTTGGGACAACTGGACATTCACATGCAAAAGAATGAAGTTGGACCTCTTCCTTACAACATATACAAAAAATTTCAAAATGGCTCACACTTCTAAATATAAGAGCTTTTTAAAACTATAAAACTCTGAGAAAAAAAAAGTAAAACCTCATGATCTAGAGTAGGCAATGATTTCTTATATATGATACCAAAAGCACAAGAAACAATAAAAAGTTAAACAGGATTAAATTAAAATTAAAATCTTTTATGTTTAAGAACACTATCAAGAAAGTGAAGAGATAACCAAAAGAACAGGAGAACGTTTTTGCAAATTATTTATCTGGGGGATCCCTGGGTGGCGCAGCGGTTTGGCGCCTGCCTTTGGCCCAGGGCGCGATCCTGGAGACCCGGGATCAAATCCCACATCGGGCTCCCGGTGCATGGAGCCTGCTTCTTCCTCCGCCTGTGTCTCTGACTTTCTCTCTCTCTCTGTGACTATCATAAATAAATAAAAATTTTAAAAAAAATTATTTATCTGATAAGAGCTTTGTATCTAGAATATATTTAAGAACTATTGCAGGGCAGCCCAAGTGGCTCAGTGGTTTGGCGCTGCCTTCAGCCGAGGGCCTGATCCTGGGGACCTGGATCCAGTCCCACGTCAGGCGTCCTGCATGGAGCCTGCTTCTCCCTCTGCCAGTGTCTCTGCCTCTCTTTCTCTCTGTCTCTCTCATGAATAAATAAAATCTTTAGAAAAAAAATAAAATTAAAACAATTAAAAACTATTGCAAACTCATTAACAAAAAGAAAAAAATTACAAAATGGGCAAAAGATCTGAACAGACATTTTTCCAACCAAGATCTATAAATGGCAAATAAACACATGAAAAGAAAGCAACATATCATTATTCATTGTGGAAATGCAAATCAAAACCACAATAAGATACCACTCCATACCCACTAGAATGGCCAGAATCAAAAAGTCAGATAATATCGGTTGGCAAAGATACTGTAGGGAATGAAAAATGGCCAAGCCACTTTTGAGAACAGTCTAGCAGTCCTCAAGAGTTAAACACAGAGTTACCATTTGGCCCAGCAATTCCATTCCTGGACACTTACCCAGCTGAAAGTAACACAATTCCATGCAAAAACTTGCAAACAATCACTCATTAATAGCCAAAAAAGTGGAAACAATCCAAACACTCATCAATTGGTAAGCAGATTACAAAATGTGGTATTAGAAGGAACAAAATACTGACACATGCTACAATGTGGATAAACCTTGAAAACATTATGTGAAAGAAGCCAGACATAGAAGACCATGTTATACAAGTCCACTTAAATGAAATGTCCAAAACAGGCAGATCTACAGTGACAAAATAGATTAGTGATTGTCTAAGACGAAGAGTGATAGGGAGATTTGGGAGTAATAGCTAAAGGACACAGAGTTTCTTCTGGGGGTGATGAAATGTTCTAAAATTGATTGTGGTGACTGCAAAACTGAAAAAAATACTAAAAACTAAAAAACCACTGTTTTTTTTTTTTAAAGATTTTATTTATTCATGCGAGAGAGAGGCAGAGACATAAGCAGAGGAAGAAGCAGGTTCCCTATGGGGGAACCTAATGTGGGACTCGATCCCAGGACCCCAGGATCATGACCTGAGCCAAAGGCAAACACTCAACCACTGAGCCACCCAGGCACCTAAAACCACTGGTTTAAAAAAAAAAATTGAGGGGTGCCTGGGTGGCTCAGTCGGGTTAGGCATCTAACTGCCTTTAGCTCACATCATGATCCTGAGGTCCTAGGATCAAGCCCCAAGTGGGGCTCCCTGCACAAAGGGGAATCTGTTTTTTCCTCTCTGCCCCCCTCCACTGACATATGCAAATGTTCTCTCTCTTTCATATAAATAAATAAAATCCTAAAAATAAATAAACAAATGAAAAAAAGTGGTAAACTTATTAACATAAAATACAATCTCCACAAAATAAAATCAAACCAGTTGTTCAAAAGAATCACAGTGACTACTATTATTAGATTCAAGGGGATTTTATCTCATTGGTCCTGATTTAAAGAGAGTACTTTCTGATACATAGAACATCATCCTCAATAATATAAGTATAATAATTTCAACAATATAATAAAGTCTTATAGGATTTTTAAAATAATGTCTTTTGTGGTAGGCTAATGGTGAAAAGCCAAAGCTCAATAAAATAAAAACAGTTCTAAAGGAAGCTATAACAGTGTCCTAGATACACAGCTGACAGTTTAGCTTAATCCAAAGACTAAAATCAGAATATCAAGAAGAATGCATAGGCCATATATCATTCAGGAAATCCTCTTTGGATATTATTTTCTGCAACTGATTTTTGGATTATGCTCTCCAAATATCTGAAGTAATAACTTCTAGGTTATTATTACTTCTTCTGTTATTGATTAAAGGCAGATCCAGGCATTTGGTCCTCTACATCCACAGGTCCTCCATAATAATCTCATTCACTACTATGGCCTTACGTGCTGATTCATCCACCCATCCATTTACTGAGCATCTGACATGTGCCAAGTACTGTAGTGGGTACCTGGATACATTAGTAAGCAAAACAAATGAAAAACCCTGATCTGGTTAATCTCTAATTGGGGGAGGGAGGGTCAATAAACATGATAAGTAATGGTTATCTTAGAAGCTGATATGTACTACACAGAAAGAGAGGAGAGAGATAGTTAAGGAAATTATGAGTGCCAGTTACAGGCTAGGAAGGGAGGGTTGCAATTTTAACCAATGGTCAGGAATTCTTCCTTATGAAGGTGACATGTGAGTGAAGATATGAAGGAGGTGAGGGAATCTGCTATGTCGACAACAGGAAGGAGAACATATCGGAAAAAAAAGAGTCAGTGCAAAGACCCTGAGGAGGAAGCATGAACATAAGGCATGTCCAAGAATAGAAAGTGTGGTGGGCATGGAGTGGGCAAGAGGAAGGGAAGCAGGGGACCAAGACAGAGGTGAAGGAGCCAAATTGTGTAAGGCTTCTGCACTCAGTGAGATAGAGGAATCACTGAGAAGGTTTAGCAGAGAAATGACCTAAAATGACTTTCGTTTGCAAAGTCTCCATCCAGCTGCTGTGTTGAATATGAACTGTAGAATACAACTGGAGAGGCTGTTGCAATAATGCCAGAGAGAAAAAAATGGTAGCCTGGACTAGGAATAGCAGGGGCAATCATAAGAAGAACTCAAATTCTGGATATATTGTAAAAATATAGACAATAAGATTTCTCAACTGACTGGGTATGGAGTATGAGAGAGAAAAGTCAAAGATCTATCAGAAGTGCTTAATCTGGGGCAGCCTGGGTGGCTCAGCAGCTTAGCGCTGTCTTCAGCCCGGGGCCTGATCCTGGTGACCTGGGATCAAGTCCCACGTCGGGTTCCCTGCATGGAGCCTGCTTCTCCCTCTGCCCAGGTCTCTGCCTTTCTCTCTGTGTGTCTCTCATGAATAAATAAATAAAATCTTAAAAAAAAAAGTGCTTTATCTGAACAAAGGGAAAAGTGGAGTTGGCATCAAGTGACATGAAGAAGGTTGCAGATAAAACAGATTTAGGGGAGAAAAGGCAGAGCAGGAGATCAGCTTAGGTCCTATTGAAGTTGAGTCAAAACATCCACACAAAAACGAAAAGGAGGGAGAGTCTATGAATCTATGAGTCTCAAGTTGAGGACACAGGTCTGGGATTTATGCAAAGTAGAACCATCAGCGTATGTCATGGAAAGCCTCAACGCTTGGATAGCATCACTAAGGAAGAGGACCAAGGCTAGACCTTGGGGCGCTCCCAACACTCTGAGGTCAGGCAGCAAAGGGGAGCCAGCCAAGAAGATGCAAAGGAATGGCCAGTGAGGTAGCAGAAAACGGAGAGAGACTGCAATCCCTAGAGCCAAGTGAAGAATGCATATCACAACACACAAGAGAGCAACCAACCTTATCAAATGCTACTGGTTGTTGAAAAGCTTATTCGGATGGATTCAAGAAAGATGGGAAGTCAGGAGCTGGAAACAGAGCACAGACAACTCTTTTGAGTTCTACAAAGAAAAGAAATGGGATGGTGGCTTATAGGAGAGTGAGGGGTTTTTTTTTTCCAAGATAGAAGAAATGAAAATATTAATATATTTAAATAATGTAGGTATGTATTTATATAAGAATATATGACACACAGTAAAGGGGGGAGTATTTCTGGTAGGTGAGAGTAAAAAGTCTGTGGGAGTTTTCTTCATATTGCTTCAGTGTTCTCTGTGAACTCAGATATAAGATGGGGGGGTACTGACAATGTAAAAAGAGGGGCTGTCGAAAGCTGGCATCTAGGACAGAAGGAGAATGAATGGACTGCAGTGCAGAATGCTAACTAGGCAGCTTGTAGACCACACTTTGAGTATAAACATCACTGATGTTTTTACTAAAAAAGGAAAAAACAGATTCTGGCCAAACTGCAGGAGGCAGGAGTGAGCAGAACAACAATCTCCCCTTGTCTGTGGAAACATTACCTGGCTAATGAGAACAACCTGGTAGGGGATGAGCTCCCAACAGCAGCCAAGAAGTACTACCAGCAAACAGACACCGAACAGCAAAGAGCATTACGATCATTAGGCTGAGAGTTAGGAAATCTGAGATCTAGATTTGCTGGGGCTAACCTTGAACAAGTCACATAACCTCTCTGGCATCAGACAGTAGAAGATTTACACTCTTCCCAATTCCACTTCTCTCCTCACACCTGGTTCCACATCCCCATCCCCTTATTTTTAGAAATCTATTTTCGTATATGTTTTATTTGAGTTACATGTGCTCTATTCTTAACACATTCTTTAGTCCCTAAATCACCTTGTGACAGATTGCCTAAAAACCAAAATAGTGCTGGAATATGGCCTATTTTTATATGAAAAATGTATTAAAAATGTTAAGCCTATTATCTTAAAACCCTAATATGACATCTGGTTTTGATTTTGCATATACTTGCCACCTTTTTCCAAATGATGCTAATTTATTTTTTGACTCAACTGCAAATAAATATTATGTTTTGGTAATATTTAATCCATATTTCATGGTTTTCTACAGGGCAGTGACTGAAGGAAAATATTCCTCACCTCTGACCTTGAGGTGTTGACCTACCTACAAGAAGCCTTCTGAGTCGAATAGACGAATTCACATTTCCCATGGATGCAGTAACCATTGAGGTTTTCAGGGCAAGGCATGTGGTTTCCAATATAAACATCTTCTCTTTGATCACTAGCATCTTAAAAGAACATAAACTGGGTCAATAAACAGTGAAAAGCAAACTGAAAAATCGGGACTTCTCAGAAGTTCTGACAACAAATAAATGTGCAGGGTAATTTGGAAAAGAAAATTATCAGATAGGGCCAAGGTCTAATTATGACATAACACAGCAAATACACTATTTAGATTTAAAGCATTTGAAAACAGTTGCAGGATGAGCTACTGTTGTTTACAATCTGTCCCCAGAAAACACAAATATCTTGGCTAAAGAAATAAATACTACCTCTACAAGAAAGCTCATTTCTATGACCAAGAATATTACAGCATTGGTCTTTGGAGACTTACTCTAATCATTTACCTGAGGATTATGAAATAGAAGCCAAAAAGACTGGAATGGCAGAGAGTAGGTTATGGGAATCTTAGGATGTAAGGTTTATGTTTGGAATGAAAATTATCAAGTGTATTGATTTTTTTCTTCAAAATGAAAAATAGCTTTGCTGTTTTTTTAATATGGTTTTTCCTTAGTATATGTTATTGTATAAAAAATTCAAATAATATAGAAAATAAATAAAACTAAATCACCTGAAACCCCTCTATCAAAAGAGAACCATTGTAAACAGGTGGATGAACATCTGTTCAGACTTAGGTATATCAATTTGAACTGAGCTGAGCTAAATAAAGAAAATGGGAGTATGGTGAGTAATTTCAATGTCAGAAATGGAAGAGAGGGGTGCCTGGGTGGCTCAGTCGGTTGAGCATCTGATTTTTTATTTTGGTTCAGGTCATGATCTCAAAGTCATGAGAGAGAGCCCCGAGTGGGGCTCCAGGCTGAGGCATGGTGCCTGCTTGGGATTCTTTCTCTACCTCTGTCCCTCCCCCATCTGGTCTTTCTCGCAGAAAGAAAAAAGAGAGAGAGAGAGAAAAGAAAGGTAGGGAGGATGGAAGGGAAGAAGGGAGGGAAGGAGGAAAGAAGAAAGAAGGAAAAAGGGAAGGAAAGGAAATTTTAAGAATCAGGAAAGAAAGAGCAGGAAAGATGGAAGCATGAAGACCTAGTCCTCAAAATCAATTTCATGCATTCATTCTCTCTATCCATCCCTTTCTCCCCACCCCCTCTGTCTCGGTCTCTCTCTTGTACTTGCATACGCACATACTACTCACTCATTCATATACTCACACATTCTGCAATGGATTTTTAAACCTTTTTTTCTGGTATATACACACATACATACATACATACATTTATCCTCAGCTCTACAGACTCAAGAGTCCCCCATGTTGATAGGCCTGTCCTTCTGTAGGAAACATTCCCAGGTTTCCTGTCAGTTTCTCATAGTTCTAGCTTAAATTCTGTGCATTATTAGCTGTGTGACCTTGAGTGTACCACTCTAAGACTGAGATTCCATAACTATAAAGTCAGGATAATAAGAGGACCTATACTTTATGGGGTTGAGAGGATTATGTGAGATAATTCATGCGTGTACAAGACCACTAAAAGAATCAGCTGTCTATACAGCACATCTTGTAACAGCAAAGGCTATCTCCCCAAATATAAATAAAGGTATTGATATAATTTGAAAAGTACTAATGGAAACAAATTAAGAAGGAATACAATAGGAGGCTGTGTGAATGTATATGTGCAGAAAAGGGGAAGAACAAGGGAGAAGTGGGAATAGAGGTACCAAGTGTGAATAAAACAGAAAAATCCAAGTTTTCTGGAGACTGAGATGTACACACAAACAAAAAAAAATGTCTAACAATTATTAGGCTCAATGATAGGACAACTAAAGCAGAGAGATTGGGTCCTCTCTAACAAAACCAAACTGATGCCATTTTACCTCAAAATTTATATATTTACATTGTACTAATTTATGGCTATGAAGAAAGCTGAACCAGAAGTCAAGAAATCCAACATGCAAATTCTCAACTTTAAGGTATCTCTGCTATTTTGCAACCTTGGTCAAATCACATCGTTTCTCTAAGGCAGCTAAGATCAGCATTGTCTGATATGAAAATATGTTTCTAGAAACATATTTTTTTAAAGTAAAAAGAAAATAGGTAAATTGATTTTCATCATACATTTAATCTAATATATCAAATAAGTATCATTTCAACATATAATCAATATAAAAAATTGTGATTTCTTTTTACATTGTCTTTAAATCTTTAAAATCTGATGAGTACTTAACACTCCAGCACATCTCGATTTCAACTGGCCATGTTTCATGTACTCAATATCTACATGCTGCTAGTAGCCACCATATAAGACAGCAACAGTACAGATGACTACTCATTTATCCTTTATTGACTGTCTTCCATATGCCAGGCACTCCGCTAGGTGCTGGGGACAGAAAAATATCCTGCCCTTGAAGGGCTCATAAGGTCTCCTCCCACTCCCAAACTATAATTCTGCCATGGTGGAAGAAATCAAACTATCCTTTGGGGCGCTATAATCCTGGGCATCCACTTCTCCACTACAATACTCGTGATATTGTCTTACAACCATTTGGGTTTGTTTGTTTGTTTGTTTGTTTGTTTGTTTGTTTTGGGCCATTTGGGTTTTTAAACTCAGTCTCTACACCATGAGACTGTGAGCGCCATAAGAATCTAGACGTTTGTATTATTCATTTCTGTATAACTCCTAACACTTAAAACATAGTACTTTTCTTGCCATGGTTTCAAATTAAAAGTGCTGCTCTACATTTGCAATCAACCCATAAGTGACTTGAGGAATGCAACTGTCTCCCATAGCACTCATCATCCTGCATCTTCTCAGAACATGATACTTTCATGGTGTGTTACACCACCAAGTACATAATAATAGGACTACTGAGACTAAGGTTATGTACCAACCTATAATAATAAGATCTTACAATGCATATAATAATGGTACTCTATAGGTCTATAGAGGCTGTGGTAGTGCACTAAGCTACCATAAGAAAGCCCTATAAACAGCAGGAAATTTCAAGAATGCAGAACTGAAAGCTATCAGAGAATCCAGCTACACCACAGGAATAAGAGAAAGTTAACTAAATCAAGAAAGGGATTTTGAGAAATTAGTAAACAAAGTATAGCACCAGTAGAAGGAATGTGGCATCAGGCTCTAGACAAAGCAAAGCCATGTAAAAGCATGGACATAGGTGAGCTCGGATAGCTCAGCTGGTAAAAACAGACATATCCAGTAAGAATGTGAAGTCTGTGGCTGTCACAGAGTCCAAATTTAGCATTCCGCTCAATGCTGGCTTTATTCATTCCATTATTCTTACATACTATTTCTGTGCACAGCCATATGCTCAGCTAAGCTACAGAAGATATAAAGAAAAAGTATACATGGTCCCTGCCCTTAATAAGCTTATCATCAATTCAGGGAATCAACATATACACACACAAAGCTGAAAAATACAATGTAAGAGTTCCTATATGATAGTTAACATTAAATGACAAAAGGTTTTTTTTTTTTTACAATACAAGGTTCTACGAGAGGTTCAAGTTTAAAAGAACTTGAACTCTCTTTTTAACTTGTAGGTGATATTACTCAAGGAAGGATTCATAGAAAGGACAGGACTCAAGTAAGGTCTCAGCATATATTTAGATTTATTTAGGTAGAAGAGTGGAATTTATATAATCAGATTTATTTATATAGAAGAGTGGAAACCAAAAGGAAGGTAAAATGCACACAGCATTCTCAACAAAAACAGGAAGTAGATGAACTTTAGTCCAGAGCTGTATATTCAAATTGGGGAAGGGTGTAAGTCAAAGTTGGAAAAATAAGCTGAAATCAGATTATGGAAAATTATGAATGCCAGGTGATAAATGTTTTCTTTTTTTTAAAAAGATTTATCTATTTGAGGTAAGGGAGGAGAAGGAGAAAATCTTTAGCAGACTCCCTGCTGAGTGCAGAGTGGACATTGAGCTTGATCTCATAACCCTGAGATCATGGCCTGAGCCAAACCATGAGTCAGACACTTAACCAACTGAGCCACCCAGGTACCCCGAGAAATGTGTTCTCAGTCATATGGACAAGGAAGACATTGAAGGCCGCCTAGCTGGAGAATAACACAATGAAAGTCTTGTTTTCTATCATCTGAGAGTGGTTGCCAAGGGCTGGTGGTTAGGTGGAATGGGGAGTGACTGCTAAAATGGGCGTCAGGTTTCTTTTGGGGATAATGAAAATGGCCCAAAATTTGATTCTGATGAGATGCTTATGTAATTCTAAATATACTTTTTAAAAAAAATTAAACTGAGGGCACCTGGCTGGCCAGGTCCGTAGAGTTGGGGGCTGAGTTCCAGCCCACGTTAGGTGTAGAGATTTTTTTAATTTTTTTTTTTAATTTTAAAAAACTGAATTTCAGGGATGCCTGGGTGACTCAGTGGTTGGGCACTTGCCTTTGACTCAGGGTGTGATCCTGTGGGGAGCCTGCTTCTCCCTCTGCCTATATCTCGGCCTCTCTTTCTGTGTCTCTCATAAATAAATATATCTCTGCCTCTCTCTGTGTGTCTTAAAAAAAAAAAAAACTAAATTGCACGCTTCAAACAGGTGAACTTAGTGGCATGAAAATTATACAACAAAAAGCTGTTCAAAAACTTAATTGTATAAAAGCATGCAAGATAAAGAGGCAGGGTAACTAGAAAGACCAGGTGACCAATTAGGAAGTTACTACATAATCCAAACCTGTGGCAATGAAAAGCTGAGCTAGAGCTTAGCAGTAAGAATAAATCCTAGAGATAGAGAAAAAATAAATTCAGCTTGAAGGTGCTCTGGAATGAGCCCTCAGCAACTCAGAACTGGAAGAGCCTTTGAGGGCCATCTGGTCTGATAAAGGAATCCCTTTAGTTACAACCCTGAGATCCTGTTTCTACTTTACCACTTTCCAGAGGTAAAGAACTCAACACAATTCCAATATTATCAAATGTGCCTTATGTTAAATGAAATCTTTCTTTAGCTACTGATTTCCCCATATCTGTTTACCCCATACATCCCCATCCAACAATTTTTTTTTCTTAAGGTCAAACTTCCCCAAGCCCATTTTTTAGATAGTTCGCAACAACCATCTTTACAAGTAGTATCCAGCATTAACTCCTTCAATGTACTTTAGGCATTTAGCAGAACAGAACTATCTTCATTGAAGATGCTTTTAATACAGAATTATGCAAAAGGAAAGAAAATATGCATGAATTCAAAGAAAATAAAGTCAATAAATACATGAAAGATGCTCAACATCACTAATCATTAGACAAATGCAAATAAAAACTACAAGACAGCACCCCCACCCATTAGGATGACTATTATCGAAAAATAAAAATAATTGTCGGCAAGCATGTGAAGAAATTAAAACCTTTGTGCACTGCTGATGAGAATGTATGACATAGCCACTGTGGAAAACAGTATGGTGGTTCCTCAAAAAATTAAATATATAATTATCATATGACCCAGCAATTCCATTTCTGGGGATATATGCAAAAGAACTGCAGGGTTCAAAGAGCAACTATATACCCATATTCACAGCAATATTCATAATAGCTGAAATGTGGAAACCAACACAAATGTCCATCAATGAATGAATGGATAAATAAAACACAATCCATACATTTGATGGAACACTATTCAACCTCAAAAAGGAAATTCTGACTTATGCTATAACACAGATTAATCTTGAGGACATTATGCTCACTGAAATAAGTCAGTCACAAAAAGACAAACACTATAGGATTCAACTTGTATGAGGTACTTGGAGTAGCCAAAATTATAGAAACAAAAAGAACGATAGCTGCTGGAGCTGAGAGGAAGAGTAAGTGGGAAGCTATTATTTATTGAGTATAGCTTGTTTTACAAGATGAAAGGGCTCTAGGGCCTCTGGGTGGCTCAGTTGGCTAAGCATCTGACTCTTGGTTTCTCAGGTCATGATCTCAAGGTCATGAGATTAAGCCCCACCTGGGGCTCCATGCTCAGTGGGGAGTCTGCTTTAGGATTCTCTCTCTCTCTCCCTGCCTCTGCTACTGCCCCCATGTGCACGCACTCTCTCTGAAGTGAATAAATGAATCTTTAAAAAACACAGATGAAAGAGCTCTAGAAATGGATGGTAGTGGTGGTTGCACAACATCATGAATGCATTTAATAGTACTGAGCTGTGCACTTAAAAATGGTTAAAATGGTAAATTCTGTTTTATAGATTTTACCAGAATTTTAAAAATTGGCAAAAAAAATGACTCTAAATATGAGTCTAAAGACAGGAGGGTTCAGTAGAGTAAATGTAGTAAGCTGAGTTCAAATTGAGACCTCTAGTCATCCAAAGTATTTATTAAGCACTTATTATATTCCAGGTACTACATATGAATATATGAAACAAGCACTTAAAATTAAGCTCTAAATCAAGGCTAGAGAACAAATGTTCACCAAGGTGATGGCTGAGAGTACATTAAAGTTCCAAAGGAAATTAAGTAAAGAAAGAAAGCAAAGGAGCAGAAGCGTATTCTGGAATAACTGTGATATAAGAAAAAGAGCAGCAGGGCTTAGAGTCAGAAAGCCTGAATTCTAGTCCTTGCTCTGCCATTCTACATGCCACAAACTCACAGCTTCAGCTTCTTCATCTGCAAAATGAGAATAACATGGTTGTGATAAGGATCAAATAATAACACAAATATGTGAAAGCACCTGACACAAGAAGGGTGCATGAGGAATAACTATTGAATGGATGAATACCCTACTGATACCACTTGTTAGCCACATTAAACATGATGTAGATTACAGGTAGACTCACCAATGGTGAGACCTTTGACCACAGCCAGGTACCAACAATGAAAACAGAAAACAAAAATATTGACAATCATCATGATAACATCGACAAAAATTCAGAGATATAGCATTTAAAAATCAGAGTAATCCTAGGCAGTAGATATTAGTGTCCCCCCACTGTACAGACATGATCATTGAGGTTCTGAGAAACGAGGCCACAGCCTTTAAGTGTAGACCAAGTCTGATTCCACAGAGCAAGCTCTTAACCATCACACTATTATTTCACCAAACTACGTTGGGAGATGTATAGGGAATGGACAAAAGCAGAATGTCCAAGCACCTGCTCTCTGGACCAAGTAAATTAGATTAACTTCAAAAAGGAAATGTAAAAAGGCTTTAAAGATGTAATAAAGCACAGTTTCAGAAACCACAGCACAGATGTAGCTTCGCACAGCAAGAATTGGCACAGAATGGCCTTCTCCAAACAATGCCCTTAGGCAAGTGGTGACAGGCTCCGTGAACAATAGCTGCAATTGCTCGACTCTGAACAATGTTTGTGTGTGTGAGACATAAAAAGTATACTTGGTCACCCAGTGGCTCCTTCCACCCACAGAGGCATTCAGAAACAAATCTACCACCAGTGGCAGTGTTTTCAAATACAAAGGAGAGTATGGTTCTAAGCGATGATGTTATAAGAAAACCCAGCACCAGATGGCCTATCTGCAAAAGGCATGTTCCACTGGCTGGCTGTCCTGGTGCATCAATGAACAACCTAAATAAAGCATAAGGAGTTGCTATTAACAACCAAGACATGCACCTGGTAGATCATTTGCTGAGGACACAACAACCACATCACCACTATATCAGTAACTCTCTGGCTCATTTCTACAAATTCCTACAGTTAAGTAATTCAGTATATTCTCTCTTATTTCCCCTATACTACCCTGCACTCCAAGCTCTGTCACTAACCTATTCCTCCATACAGCATTCCCTAACCCCAGTCTCCCAAGACCCCATCAACCTATGGGGTTAAATTACCTATGTAAGTAAAAAAGCCTGCCTACCCTCCAACACCTCCCACTGTCATTCCTAAATCCCTCTATTTTCCATACAAACCCTAACTCCTCCTTTCCTACCCTTTCCACACTGCCCAGTGAAATACATTTTCTGATATAAATAAACTCATCCACCTCCTCAGCCATTCTTCCCTTAGGAAGTACTCCTTTCTTTTCCCTGACATACCAAGGATCACATTACTTCCTATATCCCCTTCCCTTCCACTTTCCCCTGCTGTGCTTCCCATCTGTCACCTCCAGATCAGTATTCCATTCTCCTCTCCCAATGACCTTCATCTCTTAGGCATCTGTGCCATCTACCCAGACGGCCTTCTAAAAATCCTCATCATGCTCATCAATCCTCATCAATCCCACCCTTTACCTGCTCCATAACACATACTCTCAGAATTCCAAGATTCTAGCAACTGGCTCAGTCTTACCATTCAATGAGGGCAATTTATCAAGACCACCTTAGAAATAGCTTATCAAAAGAGCTGTATTAAAATATTTAAATGAGGAGCACCTCAGTGGCACAATCAGTTAAGCTTAAGCACCTGATTCTTGATTTAGATCAGGTCATGATCTCAGGGTCCTGGAATCGAGCCCCATGTCAGGCTCCACATTCACAGAGGAGTGGCTGCTTGAGAATTCTCTCTCGCTCTGTCCCTCCCCCTGCTCGCACACACTCTCTCTCAAAATAAATAAATCTTTTAAAAAAAAGAATATTAAAACATATAAACAAGAGTCACCAAGTAATGGGTAAAATAATACCAGTATTTCAGTATTTCTGGTAGCACTGGTCAGCAAGAAGAGAGGCTATTTAGAGGATGAGGCCAAACAGGGGATGAGGGGTGGGGTGAAGTGACGCTCAGGAATGAAGCAAGAATGTCTTGGAAATAAAAAAGGTTGTTAAGGTTAGATTTTAGGCTGTATGAAAATATCCTTTGGATAAAAGTGGCCGCCACGTTGAAATGTCACATCCCACAGAGGAACTTCTTGGGTAGACAGAATGTTAGAGACTATGATAAAATGTAGTATACATGGGGTGTATTCATTTTTCAAAACTGATACCTTAACATTCGTATATCTCACTGAATGTAAGTGAGACCTCAAAAAAACACCTGTAAAATAAGAATAATGATAATCAAGTGGGTAGAGGTATACAGAGAAAATAAGAATGACAGAATGCTTAAAACTGTTGAAAGTGGATATTGGGTACATGAGGGTTCATTACACTATTCTGTTTATATGATGTTTGAAATTTTCTATTGTCAAGTTTTTAAAATATCACATACCCATCTCCTAAATATCTCATGCTCAACCATCATACCCTGTATGGCTTCAATATCTACAATACAGTTTCCAACACTATAATTTCAATATTTACCACAGGTTTCCCAACAGCTCAAGAAGAGCACTAATTCAGCCACCATGGACATTCAAATGTTCCATTTCATGAGCACTACTCTCCAAGAGATCAACTTTAAAAACTCTTCCCTGAGTATGATCTTCCAACTTGTCCAGTTTCTTGCTGATGTTGTATTCCTGCTTTTCACTTTGTAACCTCCATCCCTAGATCCCTACCTACCTAGTCTTGTTTGTGTACCAGGGACACAAATACTTATTAAAGGCCTCCTATAAATGCTTGTGAGGACAAAAAAATAGAAGCAAATGGGGGGAAATACAAAACAACTACCTTTTACCTCTACTCACTACTAGAATATGTCTTAACTCTTTCACAATTTGGATTTCATATTTATAACTCAAGAGAAACTCCTTGGTCCAAGATTACCAATGATTCCCTTCTCTTTAGATTCAATGCTCATCCTCTGATACCTTTATGTGACCTCTCCGTTTTGGCTTCTGTGCCACCCTAGTCATCTTGTTTGTCTCTGGATCCTGTTTCTGCTTCATCCTAAGTCAAGCCTCCTCTCCTTTGTAATATGCTGTCTAATAGAACTTTCTGTAACTCTCATTATGCTCTATGTCTCCCCTGTCCAATATGGTAGCCACAGTCCACATGTGGCTATTTAAATTTAAATTAATTGAAATGAGGGCAGCCCCGGTGGCTCAGCAGTTTAGCGCCACTTTTGGCCCCGGGGCGTGATCCTGGGGATCCAGGACCCCGTGTCAGGCTCCCTGCATGGAGCCTGCTTCTCCCTCTGCCTGTGTCTCTGCCTCTCTCTCTCTCTCTCTCTCTCTCTCTCTCTGTCGCTCATGAATAAATAAAATCTTTTTTGAAAAAATAAATAAATAATAAAAAATAAAAATAAATGAATTGAAATGATATGAAAAGTTTTGTTTCTTGATCATGCTAGCCCTATCTCAGGTGTGCAAGAGTCTAACAATCTGCTCTATAATCTCTTACTCGTTCTCAAGACTTAGTTACCTATCACCTCTATTTCCAAGGACTGACTTGTAAATTTATGCTAAATAAAGTCATCTGGAGAATTCCACAAGCAATTCAAACTCCAAAATTAATCACCTCCACCATCAACTCCTCTCTTACCTTACTTCAAACACCTTCCCCTCCCAACATCCTTAGTTCTATAAATAGAATCTATAATCCAAGTCATCTGAACTCTCTATCCCTCTGATCTAAGTTGAGTCTATTCCCTTTGAATCTACATAACTGATCTCCTTGCCTCCAGTCCAGTAAATATAATAATGTTGCAACATTCCTGCCAGGTATCATTCATTCAACTAGTTAACTTTGCAGCCTTGTCTTTTTCAAATATATTAATGATTCTCCACTGCCTACAAATAAAGTTTAAATTTCCCAGGACAACATAACATTTAAGACACTATACTGGGCAGCCCGGGTGGCTCGGCGGTTTAGCGCCACCTTCGGCCCAAGGCCTGATCCTGGAGACCCAGGATCGAGTCCCACGTCAGGCTCCCTGCATGGAGCCTGCTTCTCCCTCTGCCTGTGTCTCTATGGCTCTCTCTCTCTCTGTATGTGTTTCTCATGAATAAAGAAATAAAATCTTAAAAAAAAAAAAAAAAGACACTATTCAATCTGAGGCACCTGGGTGCTTTAGGCTCAGGTCTTGGGGCCTAGGATCAAGCCACACTGGGCTCCCTGCTCAGTGGGGAGTCTGCCTCTTCCTCTCCCTCTGCCCCTTTCCCCCATCCTTACTCATGCTTTCTCTCTCAGATAAATAAATAAAATTTTTAAATTTTAAATAAATAAATAAAATCTAAAAAAAAAAAGATACTACACAATCTGGCCCCAAGCTTTCTAGTCTACTCTCACCTTCTACTTCTACTCTTAAGCCTCCTACTCTCCAGCCAAAAAAGGATTCCTTACCATTCTATCGTAACATTTACATCCACACCTCCGCTCATACTCTTCTACTCTCCTTAAATATCCTTTTGACCTCTGTTAAATCCAAAGATCCTTCAAGGTTCAGTCCAAAATCTACTTCTTCCATTAGGTTTCTCAGATCCTCACTATCTTCCACCAAATAGTAATCTCTTCGGGATCCCTGGGTGGCGCAGCGGTTTGGCGCCTGCCTTTGGCCCAGGGCGCGATCCTGGAGACCCGGGATCGAATCCCACATCAGGCTCCCGGCGCATGGAGCCTGCTTCTCCCTCTGCCTGTGTCTCTGCCTCTCTCTTTCTCTCTGTATGACTATCATAAATAAATAAAATTTAAAAAAAAAAATAGTAATCTCTTCTTTTCTGAATGCCCATTGCACTTTTAACCACTCTACACTGATGACAATAACCAATTTCTACTTTGTTACGTTATATTCATTTCTTATGATATCAAAAGCTCTTTAAAGATGAATGTCATGTATTAGATATCTTTCTATCCATCAACAGTCTAATAAAATGACCAGTGTAATGTAGGCACATAATAAATTATATCTATTGATGATAATTTTATGAGTTATAGATCAATTCTTCTAAAAAAAAGATTTTATTTATTTGAAAGAGAGACAGAGATAGCAACAAAAATAGCATGATCACGGAGGAGAGGGAGATGCAGGCCCCTGCTAAGCAGGAAGCCCAACATGGGTGAGCCCAGGACCCTGGGGTCATGACCTGAGCCAAAGGCAAACACTTAACTGAGCCACTCAGGTGCCCCTATGGATCAATTCTCATGTGTAAAGAATTATCACTATCTCAAAAGTGGCCTAGCCACTAAATTATCCCTGTAATTTTATCAAAGGCAGATAAGTATTTGGGGCATATACAATTCTCCAAATATTAAGTATGAGTTTCTACTTACTGAAAAACAGCCTTCATATTCTGGTCATGTACTAACAGTATAGAGAATAAAACCGGGGCTGATCTATTATGTCTCCTACGGGAATACAGAAGATTTCTATTTTAAATACAGCACTTGTATCAACATAGGAAACTGGTATTTCAGGAGCTCATGAGATATAAATGATTCAGGTGTGACATGATTCTAGTGAGGGAAATAACAAATTATTCAATGATAATAACAGCTACCATTTATTAAGTACTTATGAGTATGTCAGAAACTGTTCTAAGCACTTGACATGTATTATTTAATTTTTTAGGATTAATTATTTATTTTAGAGAGAGTGTGTAAGCGTGAAGTGGGGGAAGGGGCAGAGGGAGAGTGGCAGAGAGAATCCTCAAGCAGACTCCGCACTAAGCACGGAGCCCAACACAGGGCTCCATCTCATGACCCATGGGATCATGACCTGAGCCTAAGCCAAGAGTCGGACACTTAACCAAAGGAGCCATCCAGGTGCCCCTGTACTATTTCATTTTTATAAAATTATGAGATAGGTACTATTATTATTCTCATTTTACATTTAAAAAATTTTTTAAGATTTTACTTATTTATTCATGAGCGACACAGAGAGAGGCAGAGACACAGGCAGAGGGAACAGCAGGCTCATCGCAGGGAGCCCGATGCAGAACTCAATTCCGGAACTCTGGGATCACGTCCTGAGCCGAAGGCAGACACTCAACCACTGAGCCACCCAGGCGTCCCTTATATATTTTTTATATGTAAAGCCTGCTACTCCCTCTCCATTTGCCTACCACTCCCCCTGTCTGTGTGTTCTCTCCATCAAATAAATATATAAAATCTTAAAAAAAAAAAAAAAAAAGAAAGAAATTAGGCAGAAAAGGTGGATTACACACCTAAAAACAATTCTTCATTATTATAACCCAACAAATGGATAGAAGATGCATGTGTGAAAGAGCAATTATATTTGTCTCAAAATAAGAGTCTCAAGATCTAGACCTGCTTCAGTTCTCTAGATAGAACCTCACAAAGCCTCAATGTTCCCCTTGATCCTTAGCCCTCACTGTAGTTGTAAGAATCAAATTAATCAAAGAGCATTGGACTTCAGGTCAAGGAATTCAATCCCTGCTACTATGACCTTTACTACATGTAACACTCTGTACAAATAAATCCTACAGTTTCTTTGAGCTGTATCCATTCTTTTGACAAGTATGGAGCACCTACATCTGTGCCAAACATTCTGCCAAGAATTAGGAATACAAAAGTGAACAAGAGAGATACAGTCTCCTGTCCTCATAAAACCCAGGTCCTAGAGGGGGATACAGATGAGTTAAAAAAGAGAATTATAATTAACATAGGTTAAGTGTTTGGATAGGAGAGTATATAGAGAGGCACCTAATCTAAACTTAAGGAATCAATGAATACTGCCCAAGAGGAAATGACTTCTAAGCTAAGGCTTTAAGGATGAATACTAGTTAAGGGAAAAGTTCCAAGCAGAAGGATCAAAGACTGGTGCAAAGAGGGCAAGCATTAATAGTAGATTCTAAAGAAGTAAGGAGGATTTAAATAGCAAAGATGAGAGATCTTTCTATATAATTTCTTGCAACTGCATGTGAATCTACAATTATCTCAATAAAAATTTTAAGTAAAAAAAAGCATACATGAGAGTATTCTATAAACTGAGAATAAGTACCTTACCTATTTCATTTCATAGTATTACTAATAATATAACCTATAAATTTCCATAGAGAGCAAAATTGGAAGGATCACTACTACTAAGGACAGCTAGTGACCATATTTCAATAGTTGGCCAAAATTTGGAAAATCATGATTCAATACCTTTAACATCTGGTCGATACTGTAGTCCATCATCTTTTTTTCCCAACAAACTAGTGTCATCTGTGTCTATAAGAGAAAAGTTTTCAAATTAAGACATAGGACATTTAAGTCATACCATGAAATTCGCAAATATTCCAAATGCTGCAGGTCCTTCCCAACTCTGCCCACTTATCCTACTCACGTTTCCCACCACTCTCTTGATTTATTGTGCCATTTCTATCTTAGGCCTCAAGGCATCCCAAATATATACAAGTTCTGCAAGATGAACAATCTAATTTCATTTAGAGTTCAGCTCAAATGTCATCTCCTTAAAAAGTCTTCCCTGTGCAAACTAAAATAACACCTACCCCGAAGGGAAAGGATTAGTCCTCTCTCCAAGAGACAATGGTCTCAGGATTTACCTCTCCTACCACTGTTTCCCTGGAAACCTATCAGTTTAAGATCAAGGTAGAATCTCCGCTATGTTATCAGACAAAATTTAGGACAGAAATGACCCTGGACTGGTGAATTGTATTTGGACTGGGAAGACTGTAAATGAACCACAAATGCCTGTTGGGAGCACAAGCTTCAGCTTCCTACTACATAGTGAGGGAGGAAAGCGAAGGTATAGTTAGGTATGAATGGAAGTATTATCAAGAGGACCAAGATAAAAGTTAAGGACCAACTACTCCAAAGGATTCTACATAGAATTTCAATTTAACAAAATTCTCAAGCTTGACCCACTTGAAGTTTGAAATTCCAGATAGTACCATTCAATGATGAACCAGTTCTTCATAACAAGTATTATTTCTCTAAGCTACTGTTTCAACTTAGGCTCTAAATGCCACTCTATGAAAGAAAAACAAACTATAAATTTCTTTAAGATTAAGGCTAAGTGAACTATCTACCTAAAAGGGTCTATCAGCAAATGGTTTGCTCTCCTAGACTCCACCTGGAAATCCTCTAATGAGCTTCTTGAGTATCCTCTGGTAGCTTAGACCAGGGTACTGGAATCTCTTGTGCAGTATTTCACAATTAATTTATTACAATATAAAGTACTAAACTTTGGCTTACAACATTTTCTCTTAGCTTAAATAAAAATATATCTCTTAGTAAGTCCAAAAAAGGTAGGAGGGATGGACCTTACAAGCAGGAAAGATCTACAAGTCCATGAAAATGTGTTGGCTCTTCTACGCTGTATATTACTAGGAAATGACATATTATCCTAGCTCATATGTATATTACTAAGGTAAGAAGATAGAGAATTTCTGCCTATAGTGACTGTATATTTCTAGTCAAAATGGAAAACAAGATCAAATTCTTACTTGGTATCATGGCTCTAAACTATGACAAGGGGATCCCTGGGTGGCTCAGCGGTTTGGCGCCTGCCTTCAGCCCAGGGTGTGGTCCTGGGGTCCCGGGATTGAGTCCCACATCAGGCTCCTGGCATGGAGTCTGCTTCTCTCTCTGCCTCTCTCTCTCTCTCTCTCTCTCTCTCTCTCTTTCTTTATGTCTCTATGTCTATCATGAATAAATAAATAAAATCTTTAAAAAATAAAAAATAAACTATGACAAAAAAAGCAGAAGAGGAAAAAGAATTTTAAATTGAAGGTAATAATTTTTCCTTACATTCTATAACCTCACACCAAAATCTCTAACAGTACACAATGTGTAGGGGCGAAAACTACAGTGAGAATGTGAAAATAAAGTAAACTTTTATGCTCTAAAAACAAATGAATATATGGCAATGCTTGTAGTTTTACTATAATTAAGATAAGTTAACTATTAAACAACTATAATCATTTTAAATTTGAGACAACGTTTAAGAACTATAAATGTATCTACAAGTCTATGTTAGGAAGGGCTTAGTAACTACATAATCAATAAAAAAGCATGGTTCGAGTATTGAGAAAATAAAAATAAATGGAAAAAAATCTAAATTAGTAACCAAACAAAGAAATTCAAAAAATATAAAGAAAAGAAACAAAAAGAACATCAAAGACTTCTCATTTTACAAATTTTGGAACACTACCAAAATGACAAATAAGATTTCAGACATAGAATATTAAAGACAGATCTCTCAATGAGTAGAATGGGTTTTACCTGTGCAATGACCAAGATGCCTTATATCAATTTGTTCTTGCTTTATACAAGATGCTTCTCGAACAAAACAAGGATTGTTGTAGGAACTCCCATCAGAAGCACACACAGGATTAAAACTGTAGCCACTGCAATCTATATTACATACACACCTGTTGGAAAAGACAAAAATTACCTATATTTTACAACAAAAGTATTTCACAATGCTGTATTTCATTTTCTTTTCTGCTTTCTGTTAACAGAAGTCAATATCTCGTTTTAAGTCACTATGATAAAAGATTAAGCAAAGCGAACACCCGAACACCCGTCTAACAATTTCTTTCAGGTGAGAATTCAGAGATAATTTCATCCAGATATTATTAACCAGGTGGTTTCCCAAGAATTTTTATCATCTACATACAATAATCAAGAGATGTCAAATGTCAACAATGTTAATTAAAAAGCAACATGGTAAGGACACAAAATTATGAGTCAAAAGTCATGAATCCAAATCCTAGTCCAAATAATTACTAGATTTGTGCCGATTCTTCCCTTAAGTCTTAGTTAACTTATCTGTAAAATAGAAGTTATAATAATATACCGACCCCCACAAATAACTGGGAAGATGAAAAAACATAATTTGATATAAGCCATGTAAAATGAAGGCCTTCCAAAGCGTTTTTAGCTGAACATCTACCTATATCATTGAGTGTACACTGAACACTGAGACTGCATAAGGAAGTCCTAGGCATGGTCACTCCTACCAAGAACGATAAAATCTAATTGGGAATACAAAAATTTTTTAAAAAATAGAGACTCTTTTGCTTCCAGCAACACTGTAGACTCAGAAGCTAATTTTCCCATTGAATACAACAAAAAATACAGGAAAAGTATTTTAAAATATTCTCTCAAAGGCATTCATAAGTTGACAAGAAATAAAGGAATATTCAGAACAAAAGTTAAACAAAAGTTAAATGAAGACAGGAACAGAGAAAGGTCAACTGCATTGGCTAAAGCCGATTTTCACCTTGAAAGTGTTTACCAAATTGGATAAATTCAATTATCAACTCTTTTAGCCTTGTAGGCCCCTGGGAATAGAAGACAAACAATACTGACCTACCTAAGATGGGGAGTTTGAAGACCCTTGAAAAGCTGGTACCTCAAAAAGCTACAACTCTCAGCATGCAGATAAACTAGAAATGAGCTTCTATATTCCACAGGGACTATTTAAAGGGGGTAAGGGGGTGCTGCCCTGAGCCACGGCATTGGAGAGAGGGAAGAAAAACATCTCCCCTGAGAATTAAAAACCACAAGCCAACCCTCACATGGGTAATTACAACTTAAAATACTACTTGGGTGTTCTGAAAAACCTCAAACCCAGAATTTATTTTAAGAGCCAAGGACTGGAAGGGGCCCTAGGCAAATGACAGAAGCAAATGCAATCTCCTTTGGAGAAACCAACTTTGCTATCCTTGACCTCAAACATTTTCCAAGATACACTTCTGAGAAAAATAAGCAGATCACACACTCACTCAGTCATATCTACAACAAATAAGGAAACAAAAATACCATGAATCGAACAAGTTGATTTGAAAATGAACCAAGCAAGGGCACCTGGCTGGCTCAGCCAGTGGAGCATGCAATCTTAATCTCCCTGTCATGAGTTTGAGCCCCGCATCAGGGGTAGAATTAACGTTAAAAAAAAAGAAAGAAAGAAAAGAAAGCGAAAAGAAAGAAGGGGAAAAAATGAACCAAACAGAACTTCTAATAGATAAAAAATGTGTTATTAGAAATAAAAAGCTTGGGGCACCTGGGTTCATTTTAAGCGTCTGCCTTCCATTCAGGTCATGATCTCCAGGTCATGAGATCAAATTGTGTATTGGGCTCTGTGCTGGGTGGGAAGCCGGCTTGGGAGTCTCTCTCTCTCCCTCTGCCCCTCCCCCTATCCATGGTGTGTGCACTCTCTCTCAAAAAAATAAATAAAAATTAAAAATTAATAAATTCAATAGGCAGATTTAACAGATTAGAGAAACTAAAGGTGAGTTAGGGAACTGGCAGATATGTCAAAGGAAATCACTCAGACCATAGCAGAGACTCAAAGAGGTGGAACATAGGAAAGAAAGACTAAGAAACATGAAGACAGAAGTGACAGAATTAAATATATACTCATTTCACAATTTAAAACTTAAGAAAAAGCAAGAAAAAAATTTTAAAAATTCGAATTTATTAAAGTCAGAAATGGCTTTTACATTTTGGGGGAGGGGGCAAAAGAATGTGACAGAGGGACGCCTGGGTGGCTCAGAGGTTGAGTGTCTGCTTTCGGCTCAGGGCATGATCCCGGGGTCCGGGGATCAAGTCGTACGTTGGGTTCCCCGCAGGGAGCCTGCTTCTCCCTCTGCCTGTGTCTCTGCCCTTCTCTGTGTCTCTCATGAATAAATGAATAAAATCTTTAAAAAAAAAAAAAAAAACAAGAATGTGACAGAGACCACATTTGGTCTGCAGTGTAAAATATCAATCAACTGGACTTGTACAGAAAATCCTTGCTGAGGGACGCCTGGGTGGCTCAGTGGTTACACATCTGTCCAGTTGTGATCCTGGGGTCCTAGGATCGATTCCCACACTGGGCTCCCCACAGGGAGCCTGCTTCTCCCTCTGCCTATGTCTCTGCCTCTCCCTCTGCATCTCTCATGAATAAATAAATAAATTTCTTCAAAAAAAAAAAAAAAAAAAGAAAGAAAGAAAATCCTTGCTGACCCCAGCTTGACAGGATATAAAGTGAGCAAAACTGGAATAACAATAAATGAGAAAACGTGACTAAGGGAAGATTATAGAAATATTTCAGGAACAAGAAAAGGCCCAACAACAAAGGCAAGATACCACAGCAATCCAGGAAATGATTTGGCAGTGGGCACTGAGCACAACTGTGACCAAGTGTAGGAGAAAGTCCGCATTCTTCAGTGTGATGGTACCACTGCATGTCAGACTAACAATGGTGAGAACAAACCACAGCTACTGTCCTCAATGGCACATGAGGAAAGAAAATGAAATTACCATGCCAAGGAAAGTCCAGCTCAGTGAAACTATGAGCAGAGGAGGAAAATATTAGACTCTAGAGGCTGCTACTCCTGATTATAGCATTTACAGCTGTTGGCACACTGGCAACGGCGCAGAGGGCAGGATGCCCAAAGCATAGAAGTGTGCACAGGGGTGGAAAGAAATCACTTCAGTAAATATGCCAAATTCAAAACATTTAACGACCATTTACTCTGCACCTACTGTGTGAGAATGCTCACATTTGCCTTATTTAATCCTGACAACAAATAATTATAAAAAGGGAAGATGAATAAGAACAAAGTTAAAAAGCCCAAGATCAGAGCACCTAGGTTCAGTGGCTCAGTGGTTGAGCAACTGCCTTCAGCTCAAGGCGTGATCCCGGGGTCTTGGGATCAAGTCCTGTATCGGGCTTCCCTGCATGGAGCTGGCTTCTCCCTCTGCCTGTGTCTCTGCCTCTCTCCCTGTGTCTCTCATGGATAAACAAATGTCTCTGCCTCTGTGTGTGTGTGTGTGTGTGTGTGTGTGTGTCTCATGAATAAATAAATAAAATATTTTTAAAAAATAGAGTGATTTAAATTTGAGCTTAGGGGCACCTGGGTGGCTTAGTGGTTAAGCCTTTGGCTTAGGTCATGATTCCAGGGTCCTGGGATCGAGTCCCACATCAGGCTCCCCACAGGGAGCCGGCTTCTCCCTCTGCCTGTGTCTCTGCCTCTCTCTCTGTGTCTCTCATGGATAAACAAATAAAATCTTTAAAAAAGAAAAAAAAAAAAGCCCAAGATCACAAAACATAACGTGGCTGGGATGGTGTTCTCTCTACTCATTATAGCTGTTGTGTAAAACATAGATCTCTGCACAGAAAGTGACAAATGAAAGGAGACACGAATTTTCCACATTTTTAAAAAATTTTTTTAGTATTTTTTAAAGATTTTATTTATTAGAGAGAAAGAGAGAGAGAGTATGAGCAGGGGGAGGGAGAAACAGACTTCCTGCTGAGCAGGAAGCCTGATGCAGGGCTCAATCCCAAGAACCTGAGATTATGACCTGAACCAAAGGCAGATGTTTAACCAATTGAGCCACCCAGGTACCCCTGATGTGGCTAGTCTTTTCCTTCTTTTTATAAGATTTTATTTAAGATTTTTTTTTAAGAGAGCCCAAATGGTGAGAAGGGGCAGAGGTATAAGGAGAAACAGACTCCCTGCTTAGTGAGGAGCCCAACACGGGGCTTGATCACAGGACCCTGAGATCACAACCTACGCCAAAGGCAGATGCTTAACTGATTTGACACCCAGGTGCCCCTTTCACAACATGGGCCTCACTTTTCTCTCAAACACACCATGGACACTCCTCAGGGCCTTCCCCGGAACACTTCCCTCAGACACCCACCACATTTGATCCCTCACTTCAAGTTTTTTCTCAAGTCTTAAAAAAATGGCTGAAAAATAAAGCACTAAGTATCCATTCAAGAAGTTAAGAAAAGAACAATGAAATAAATCTGATGAAAACAAAAAAGAAGGGAATAAACAAAGGAATGGATACAGATACATGGGGATATAGACATGGATATATAGATATATCTCAGCAGAAACAGAAAACAAAGTTACAACATAAAAGATCAATAAAGCCAAAGCTGATCCTTTGAAAAGACTTTTGAATCTACAAAGGAGGATAAATCCAGAAAAAGAGAAAAACATGTCAGGAATGAAAAAGACTAGACTTGGCAGGAATTATGGTTTAAGAGATAATGAAGGGTTATTATAAGCCACATTAAGACAGCAAGTTTGAAAACTTAGGTAAAATGAGTAATTTTTAAAACTATTAACTATCAAATTTAACCAAAAAAGACATAGAAGCTGAATGGTATTTTAAGCATTAAAGAAATTAATCTGTTTGAAAACAAAAGCAGTCCTTCAGGCAGCTTCAGAACCAGGCACTATTTAAAAAGAAAATTTATGAACACACTCATTATAATCATTCAATAAATAAATCATTCTATTCTTTCACGAAGTCATCCAGAGACTAGAAGGAACACTCCTTAACTCACTTTCTAAGGCCACATAAACTTTAAAAAAAAAAAATCATCAAAAGTAACAGGTTATAATTCACTGAATAAAAATGAATAAAAGAAAATTTCATCATTATGGCAGAACACTAATACTGCACAGGCATAGATATCACAATCATAAAACAATAGGATGTGATTGAAAAAAGGAGCACCGTGAGAACAAAGATGAACTCTCAGAAATTAAAATTACAGGGGCGCTCAGTCAGTTAAGCATCCAACTCTTGATTTCAGCTCAGGTCATGATCTCAGGGTCCTGGGATTGAGCCCCGCAGCAGGCTCCTCACTCAGCAGGGGGCCTGCTGGAGATTCCTTCTCCCTCTGCCTCCCAAGGTACTTGCCCGCTCTCTTTCTCTCTCTCTCAAATACATAAATCTTTAAAAAAAGAAAATTATAGCAGAAATAAAACACTCAAAAAAGGCCTGGTAGACAAAATTGAAGAAATCTCAGAAGGCACAGCAAAATTGTTTAAAAAATGAAAATGATTCACTCACACAGGGAATATAAGAAATAGTGAAAGGGATTATAGGGGAAAGGAGAGAAAATGAGTGGCAAAGATTAGAGAGGGTGACAAAACATGAGAGACTCCTAACTCTGGGAAACGAATAAGGGGTAGTAGAAGGGGAGGTGAGCGGGGGGATGAGGTGACTGAGTGACAGGCACGGAGGGGGGCACTTGACGGGATGAGCACTGGTGTTATACTATATGTTGGCAAATAGAACTTCAATAAAAAATATATATATGTATATATATATAAAATGAAAATGAGAGAAAATCTAGGAAAATTAAAGGACAAGTCTAGGATGTCCAACAACCAAATAACAGATATACCAACAAAAAGACAGGAAAGGACATCATCATTAAAGAACTAATTGAAAAAAAAAAAGAACTAATTGAAGAAGGGGCACCTGGCTGGCTCAGTCAGTAGGGCATGTGATGATTGATCTCAGGGTTGTGTGTTTAAACCCCACACTGGCTACAGAGATTACTAAAAGAAATAAAATCTTAAAAAAAAAAAAAAAAGAACTAATTGCAGAAAATTTCTCAAATCAGAAATAAGTAACTTTCTAAGAAAGGGTGTAACATTGTGAAATTCCACTACTGGGATCAAAAGATTCTATAACACAAAAGATGAGGAATCAGAATGGCTTCAGACTTCTACAAGCAATACTGGAAGCTAGAAGACAAGAGAGCAAATGCTTTCACAATTCTGAGAGAAAATTACTTCCCATTTAGAATCATGTGCTTGACAAGTGATAAATCAAGTATTAGGTGTAGGATAAAACCACTTTCAAGGGACCTGGCTGGCTCAGCTAGCAGAGTGTGTGTGACTCTTGATCTCGGGGTCGTGAGCTTGAGCCCCACGCTGGGTATAGATATTACTTAAAAATAAAATATTAAAAAAAACAAAAACACTTTCAAACATTACATCTCAAAAGTTCTTAGCTTTTTTTTTAACATCTTGTACTCTTTTTCAAGAAACTACTGAAAAATAGACTAAAATGGGAGAATAAAACCAAGAAATTAAAGGCAAAAATACAAGAAACAGACTATCCTATATAGAAGAGAGGTAAATGAATATCTAGGATGCTTGTGCTATAACAAAAAATACATTTGGTCTTTGTCCCCTGTTCTGGCACAGAGCACCTAAAACCCTTGAAACTGTCTGACTGGAGAATATTCTGTATGCTAAGGAAATGATTCATTGAGGGAAGGCAAGGAGGCACAAGTTTGACACCAGAAAAACCAACCATGTTAAAGTCAGAACATCCACTTCCCCACCCCACCAACCCACCTGACTTCTGGGGAAAGGGAGAAAAAGGGATTAGAGATGGCGTTCAATCACCAATGGCCAATAATTTAACCAAAAATGAAACTACAATAAAAAAAAAACTTCAAACAGGAGCATTCCAGGATGGTGAACATATCCAATGCTGGGAAGGTGGTACACCTGACACCATGGAGACAGAACAGAAACTCCTCAAGACCCCTCCAGACCCTGCACCTCTGCACCTCTTCATTTGCATTCTTTATAATTAAGAGTAAGCATAGCAGTTTCCTAAATTCTGTGGATCATTATTTGCAAATTATCAAACCTGAGGCGACGTTGTGGGAATCTCCAAATTAGTAATGTGCTGAGAGGAAATGTAGGGAGCCTCACTTACAAGTAGTGTCTTGTGGGTCTGTGCCTTCATTCTATGGCATCTGTGCTAACTCCAAGTAGACAGTATCAGAGTGGAAGTGGTTGGTATAGAAGAACTGAGGAACTGGTTGTTGTTGAAAAAGATACAACACTAAAGAAAGATCCCAGGGTGACAGCTATATACAAGATGTACACTGCAAACAGTCCACACTGAAATAGTTTCACTCTGTAGACAGTCCTGTTGATGGCTGTAATTACTGATTACTAAGAGGCCTAGTGCCACTATGCTCTTTTTAGCCAGGGGACAGAATAGAATGCCCAGGTAAGCCTGATCCAGATTTTGATACTTGGCTTGTCTTAGTGGGGAAGTTCCCCCACTCTCCCCCTGTATGTCCTACTGCCTGACCCAAATTAGCACACTCATTTAATTGACTCCTGAGAGCTAGAGGTCAGCTATGGCGAGGTAAGGAGAAACACAGAATAGGCCCTTCTCTGATCACTTTCCTGCTAGTCATCCATACCTGGCAACACTAGAATCCTGGCAGATGTCTCAACTGTGATGAGCTCTAGGTTCCTCATGACTCACTCATGCTCTTGTCCACTGATGTCCCCAGAAGGGAATCTTGTAAACTCTCTGGGAACCTGAAAGCTGGACTCTGACTCAAAAACCATTCAATGTGGGGGAACCCTGGGTGGCGGAGCGGTTTAGCGCCTGCCTTTGGCCCAGGGCGCGTTCCTGGAGACCCGGGATCGAATCCCACGTCGGGCTCCCGGTGCATGGAGCCTGCTTCTCCCTCTGCCTATGTCTCTGCCTCTCTCTCTCTCTGTGTGACTATCATAAATAAATAAAAATTTAAAAAAAAAACATTCAGTGTATCTTCTTCTGTAAGCCTTCATATAATCATAGCACTATTGCCCTTTCCTTCCATGGCTGAGTTAATGCTCCATTCTGGTAATAGGGTAATTTTCTATTTTGTACCCTAGGTGTTAGATACACAGATGTAGTATTCTTTAAATTACATACATATGAATGCAAACATACATTTTACAATACATGTTCTAAAATAAAATGTGAAACAATATAGTGTGCTGCCATTAGTTTTAAAAAAGAAAGAGAATGTATATACACATTTGATTGTACATACATAAAATAATTGCTGAGAGATTAAATAAACATCACAGTGACTGCCTCTAGTAAAGACAACTGAATGGCTGGGGAACAGAATTAGGAAACAGACTTTTTACTGTAGAACCTTTTAAAGCTTTTGAGTTTCTAACACTGCAAATTTCAAAGGCATGAATGCATACATACATACATAAATAAATCCAATGGCTTCTATGATTTTTGCAAATCACAACTCTGAGTCTTTAAAATAGGGATAATACCTCATAATACTGGTTAAAGAACCAAATAAGCTTTTGTAAAAAAAAATAATAATAAAAAAAAGGAAGCCCTTTGAAATAAAATACTATGTACATCTGAAGATAGTAGTATTATTATTGAAAAAAAAATCTATCCTTTCCCTTCCCTTCTCTTTACTCCATAAGGAAAGTGTAATTCCTTCTTGATATGGTAAATTTATTTAGCGGTTAAGAAAACACTGGTTTATTGAACTAATTCATGTGACGTTATTTAGATTAAAAAACACCTATGAAGCCTGCAACAAGTTCAGTATTATATCCATCTTTTTCACGTATATTAAATCCATACAATGATCCTGTGTGCAGCTCTACTTGATTAATACAGCCCTACTGTGAACAGCCATGAGTTCAACAAAGACCTATAGAGGGATACTACAACCTAACCTTATGGCAAGTTCACCCAGTCTAGAAATCAGTGGGACAAAGTCCCTGACCTTAGGGACCAACAATCTGCTCGTGATCCCAACAGCATAAGTGCAACACAGAAGGTATTTCTCAAGAACAAGAAGCAACACAGAATAGGGTCACCAAACTCACAGGGACTGTGGAAGAGAGCAAGGGAGGCTTTAGGGAAGAGGCACTGACTTGGGACTTTTGTCATACTTCATCCAGGTCGAGAAGAAAGAGTAAGAATTAAACTAGTAGATAAATAGGAATGGGACTCCAGGCAGAAGGAATAAGAAGCAAACTATCAAAGAGTAGCAGGGCATTCAGAAAACTGCAAAAGGTTATGGGGATATGGTGTTATGCATTTTAAAAACAGACCTCTCAAAAGAAACCTTTACTAGCAGCTATATAGCACTACAGGAAAATATTTCTGGACAAAGGAGCCTGTCATTGCTAACTCTGGCTTATGCTTTGTATAAAATAATGTATAATAGTGTTGTTTCCTGTGATCAGAAGAAAAAGAACAACATACAATTATTTTTCCATTATATCTAAGGGGCCATTATAGGAATTTATTAAATCTAAATAGTTTTAAAAGTCTGTATTTTTTTTATTTTATTTATTTATTTATTCATGAGAGATACAGAGAGAGAGAGGCAGAGACACAGGCAGAGGAAGAAGCAGGCTCCATGCAGGGAGCCCCATGTGGGACTCGATCCCAGGTCTCCAGGATCACACCTTGGGCTGAAGGCGGCACTAAACCGCTGAGCCACCAGGGCTGCCCAAAAGTCTGTATTATATATCCACAGTAAGGCAATGTTAAATGACAAAACTTATTCCCATCTCTGATTAGGAGGAAATAAAGAATAGATAACAACAGGAAAGGAACTTCCTTTGGTTCTTTTTTAAAAAAGTCTATGTGGCATCAGGAAGGAGAACATAATGGAGAACACACAACGTATAGCATTACTCTCTGCTCATTCTAAGAGACAGACTCATCAGATTGTGACACTGACCAGCCATGTGTGTCAAACAGAAAATGATCCCACAAATGACAAAGATGTCCAAGCAGGTAGATTAACTGTTTATCAATGTTGTCTGTCACACTGCATACCTACAACGGTTCTCTGAGAAACTCTGAAATCTCCTATCACTCAAGGAAACAGCATCTCCAAAAGACTGACATCAAAGAGGCAGAAGAGCAGGGGCTATTTTCCATAAAAAGCATCACCCACAAAGTTCAAAAGAAATAATTCAAGGATTTTGCTAACTCACCTCCATTGACATTGTGTCTGATGATTCTACTGAATCCTCAAACCATTCGTGGGCAGAGATTTAGGTCAGGAATATAAAGGGTACTGATGTGAAGGAGTTCTAGGATTATTTAGTCCCACTGTGCAAACAGTTGATGGCCATCTTGCAGCAGTAACTTCAGCTGTGGTCAGATTACAAATACTGCTTAGAAAAGGAGAGGTTTGCTGCAAACACATGGTTTAAGAAATATAACGTGCTGTAAAGTAGATGCTGTTTCTAAGTTTTAAGACTGAGTAGATCTGGGCTGAAGCCTTTTTGTTGGTGCAAGATGCTAGTGCTCTTGCTTCCCCAGTCACTGAAACCCATACAGAAACAGGGGCCAGAAACTCAAAGTAGTTTGGAATGCTGAGCCCCCACATGGAGAGCAGCTGTTCTGCAGAGTCCCACAGTATGGTGATGGACTTTATGAGAATGAGAAATAAACTTCTGTTAGCCAACCCTCCAAAGAAAGACTAAGTAGAGTGTCTATCCACTATAATTCACAATGGAATACTGAAACCTCACCCAGGTGGGAGTCAAATTTCTTGGAACTTCAGTACCTAGCCCTAGGTATAAATTCAAAAGGTAAACATCAATGAAGACAGCCATCACTAAACCCATGCAAACACCAGTGTCACTGGAGAAGCACAATGTGCTTCAAGAAGGAAAGGGGGACAAGATTACTAGAACTCATACACCAATTCGGCAATGTGGCAGGATACGAAATCAACGCCTAGAAATCAGTGGCATTTCTATACACTAACAATGAGACTGAAGAAAGAGAAATTAAGGAGTCAATCCCATTTATAATTGCACCCAAAAGCATAAGATACCTAGGAATAAACTTAACCAAAGAGGTAAAGGATCTATACCCTAAAAACTATAGAACACTTCTGAAAGAAATTGAGGAAGACACAAAGAGATGGAAAAATATTCCATCCTCATGGATTGGAAGAATTAATATTGTGAAAATGTCTATGCTACCCAGGGCAATTTACACGTTCAATGCAATCCCTATCAAAATACCAGGGACTTTCTTCAGAGACTTTGAACAAATAATCTTAAGATTTGTGTGGAATCGGAAAAGACCCTGAATAGCCAAGGGAATATTAAAAAAGAAAACCTGAGCCGAGGGCATCACAATGCCAGATTTCAAGTTGTACTACAAAGCTGTGATCATCAAGACAGTGTGGTACTGGCACAAAAACAGACACATAGATCAATGGAACAGAATAGAGAACCCAGCCAGAAATGGGCCTTCAACTCTATGGTCAATTGATATTCTACAAAGGAGGAAACAATATCCACTGGAAAAAGGACAGTCTCTTCAATAAACAGTGCTGGGAAAACTGGATAGCCACATGCAGAAGAATGAAACTAGACCATTCTCTTACACCATACACAAAGATAAACTCAAAATGGATGGAAGATCTAAATGTGAGATAAAAATCCATCAAAATCCTAGAGGAGAACACAGACAACACCCTTTTTGAACTTGGCCACAGCAACTTCTTGCAAGATATATCCGTGAAGGCAAGGAAAACAAAAGCAAAAATGAACTACTGGGATTTAAGATAAAAAGCTTCTGCATGCAAAAGAAACAGTCAACAAAAGTAAAAGACAACCTACAGAATGGGAGAAGATATTTGTAAGTGACATATCAGATAAAGGGCTAGTATCCAAGATCTATAAAGAACTTTAAACTCAACACCCAAGAAACAAACAATCCAATCATGAAATGGGCAAAAGACATGAACAGAAATTTCACCGAAGAAGACATACACATGGGAAAGCACATGAGAGAATGCTCCATATCACTTGCCATCAGAGAAATACAAATCAAAACCACAATGAGATATCACCTTACACAAGTGAGAACAGTGAAAATTAACAAGACAGGAAATAACAAATGTTGGAGAGGATGTGGAGAAAGGGGAACCCTCTTGCACTGTTGGTGGGACGGTGAACTGGTACAACCACTCTAGAAAACTGTGTGGAGGTTCCTCAAAATGTTAAAAATAGAGCTACCCTAAGACCCAGCAATTGCACAGCTGGGAATTTACCCCAAAGTTACAGATGCAGTGAAAAACTGAGACACCTGCACCCCAATGTTTATAGCAGCAATGTCCATAATAGCCAAACTGTGGAAGCAGCCTTGGTGGCCATCGAAAGATGAACAGATAAAGAAGCTGTGGTCTACCTGGATCAAGTCCCACGTTAGGCTCTCTGCATGGTGCCTGTTTCTCCCTCTGCCTGTGTCTCTGCCTCCCTCTCTCTCTCTCTGTCTCTCTATGAATAAATAAAGTCTTTAAACAAACAAAAAAAAAGAAGCTGTGCTCTATGTATACAATGGAATATTGCTCAGCCATTAGAAACGACAAATACCCACCATTGGCTTCCACGTGGTTGGAAATGGAGAGTACTACACTGAGCGAAGTAAGTCAATTGGAGGACAATCATTATATGTTTTACTCATACAGGAAATATTAAAAATAGTGAAAGGGATTAGGGGAAAGGAGAGAAAATGAGTGGGAAAAATTAGAGAGGGTGACAAAACATGAGAGACTCCTAACTCTGGGAAACGCACAAGGGGTAGTGGGAGGGGAGATGGGTGGGGGGGATGGGGGATGGGCACTGATGGGGGCACCTGACAGGATGAGCACTGGCTGTTATACTATATGTTGGCAAATCGAACTCCAATCAAAAAAATATATATATAAATAAGGAAGGGGGAAAAGCCTTTCAGAAGCTAAAAATGATTTAAATTAAAAACAAATCAGGGGATTCCTGGGTGGCGCAGCAGTTTAGCGCCTGCCTTTGGCCCAGGGCGCGATCCTGGAGACCCGGGATCAAATCCCATGTCGGGCTCCCAGTGCATGGAGCCTGCTTCTACCTCTGCCTGTGTCTCTGCCTCTCTCTCTCTCTCTGTGTGTGACTATCATAAATAAATAAAAAAAAAAATTTTTGCAAATCACAACTCTGAGTCTTTAAAATAGGGATAATACCTCATAATACTGGTTAAAGAACCAAATAAGCTTTTGTAAAAAAAAATAATAATAAAAAAAAGGAAGCCCTTTGAAATAAAATACTATGTACACATCTGAAGATAGTAGTTTATTATTGAAAAAAAAATCTATCCTTTCCCTTCCTTCTCTTACTCCATAAGGAAAGTGTAATTCCTTCTTGATATGGTAAATTTATTTAGCGGTTAAGAAAACACTGGTTTATTGAACTAATTCATGTGACGTTATTTAGATTAAAAAACACCTATGAAGCCTGCAACAAGTTCAGTATTATATCCATCTTTTTCACGTATATTAAATCCATACAATGATCCTGTGTGCAGCTCTACTTGATTAATACAGCCCTACTGTGAACAGCCATGAGTTTTCAACAAAGACCTATAGAGGGATACTACAAACCTAACCTTATGGCAAGTTCACCCTGTCTAGAAATCAGTGGGACAAAGTCCCTGACCTTAGGGACCAACAATCTGCTCGTGATCCCAACAGCATAAGTGCAACACAGAAGGTATTTCTCAAGAACAAGAAGCAACACAGAATAGGGTCACCAAACTCACAGGGACTGTGGAAGAGAGCAAGGGAGGCTTTAGGGAAGAGGCACTGACTTGGGACTTTTGTCATACTTCATCCAGGTCGAGAAGAAAGAGTAAGAATTAAACTAGTAGATAAATAGGAATGGGACTCCAGGCAGAAGGAATAAGAAGCAAAACTATCAAAGAGTAGCAGGGCATTCAGAAAACTGCAAAAGGTTATGGGGATATGGTGTTATGCATTTTAAAAACAGACCTCTCAAAAGAAACCTTTACTAGCAGCTATATAGCACTACAGGAAAATATTTCTGGACAAAGGAGCCTGTCATTGCTAACTCTGGCTTATGCTTTGTATAAAATAATGTATAATAGTGTTGTTTCCTGTGATCAGAAGAAAAAGAACAACATACAATTATTTTTCCATTATATCTAAGGGGCCATTATAGGAATTTATTAAATCTAAATAGTTTTAAAAGTCTGTATTTTTTTTATTTTATTTATTTATTTATTCATGAGAGATACAGAGAGAGAGAGGCAGAGACATAGGCAGAGGAAGAAGCAGGCTCCATGCAGGGAGCCCCATGTGGGACTCGATCCCAGGTCTCCAGGATCACACCTTGGGCTGAAGGCGGCACTAAACCGCTGAGCCACCAGGGCTGCCCAAAAGTCTGTATTATATATCCACAGTAAGGCAATGTTAAATGACAAAACTTATTCCCATCTCTGATTAGGAGGAAATAAAGAATAGATAACAACAGGAAAGGAACTTCCTTTGGTTCTTTTTTAAAAAGTCTATGTGGCATCAGGAAGGAGAACATAATGGAGAACACACAACGTATAGCATTACTCTCTGCTCATTCTAAGAGACAGACTCATCAGATTGTGACACTGACCAGCCATGTGTGTCAAACAGAAAATGATCCCACAAATGACAAAGATGTCCAAGCAGGTAGATTAACTGTTTATCAATGTTGTCTGTCACACTGCATACCTACAATGGTTCTCTGAGAAACTCTGAAATCTCCTATCACTCAAGGAAACAGCATCTCCAAAAGACTGACATCAAAGAGGCAGAAGAGCAGGGGCTATTTTCCATAAAAAGCATCACCCACAAAGTTCAAAAGAAATAATTCAAGGATTTTGCTAACTCACCTCCATTGACATTGTGTCTGATGATTCTACTGAATCCTCAAACCATTCGTGGGCAGAGATTTAGGTCAGGAATATAAAGGGTACTGATGTGAAGGAGTTCTAGGATTATTTAGTCCCACTGTGCAAACAGTTGATGGCCATCTTGCAGCAGTAACTTCAGCTGTGGTCAGATTACAAATACTGCTTAGAAAAGGAGAGGTTTGCTGCAAACACATGGTTTAAGAAATATAACGTGCTGTAAAGTAGATGCTGTTTCTAAGTTTTAAGACTGAGTAGATCTGGGCTGAAGCCTTTTTGTTGGTGCAAGATGCTAGTGCTCTTGCTTCCCCAGTCACTGAAACCCATACAGAAACAGGGGCCAGAAACTCAAAGTAGTTTGGAATGCTGAGCCCCCACATGGAGAGCAGCTGTTCTGCAGAGTCCCACAGTATGGTGATGGACTTTATGAGAATGAGAAATAAACTTCTGTTAGCCAACCCTCCAAAGAAAGACTAAGTAGAGTGTCTATCCACTATAATTCACAATGGAATACTGAAACCTCACCCAGGTGGGAGTCAAATTTCTTGGAACTTCAGTACCTAGCCCTAGGTATAAATTCAAAAGGTAAACATCAATGAAGACAGCCATCACTAAACCCATGCAAACACCAGTGTCACTGGAGAAGCACAATGTGCTTCAAGAAGGAAAGGGGGACAAGATTACTAGAACTCATACACCAATTCGGCAATGTGGCAGGATACGAAATCAACGCCTAGAAATCAGTGGCATTTCTATACACTAACAATGAGACTGAAGAAAGAGAAATTAAGGAGTCAATCCCATTTATAATTGCACCCAAAAGCATAAGATACCTAGGAATAAACTTAACCAAAGAGGTAAAGGATCTATACCCTAAAAACTATAGAACACTTCTGAAAGAAATTGAGGAAGACACAAAGAGATGGAAAAATATTCCATCCTCATGGATTGGAAGAATTAATATTGTGAAAATGTCTATGCTACCCAGGGCAATTTACACGTTCAATGCAATCCCTATCAAAATACCAGGGACTTTCTTCAGAGACTTTGAACAAATAATCTTAAGATTTGTGTGGAATCGGAAAAGACCCTGAATAGCCAAGGGAATATTAAAAAAGAAAACCTGAGCCGAGGGCATCACAATGCCAGATTTCAAGTTGTACTACAAAGCTGTGATCATCAAGACAGTGTGGTACTGGCACAAAAACAGACACATAGATCAATGGAACAGAATAGAGAACCCAGCCAGAAATGGGCCTTCAACTCTATGGTCAATTGATATTCTACAAAGGAGGAAACAATATCCACTGGAAAAAGGACAGTCTCTTCAATAAACAGTGCTGGGAAAACTGGATAGCCACATGCAGAAGAATGAAACTAGACCATTCTCTTACACCATACACAAAGATAAACTCAAAATGGATGGAAGATCTAAATGTGAGATAAAAATCCATCAAAATCCTAGAGGAGAACACAGACAACACCCTTTTTGAACTTGGCCACAGCAACTTCTTGCAAGATATATCCGTGAAGGCAAGGAAAACAAAAGCAAAAATGAACTACTGGGATTTAAGATAAAAAGCTTCTGCATGCAAAAGAAACAGTCAACAAAAGTAAAAGACAACCTACAGAATGGGAGAAGATATTTGTAAGTGACATATCAGATAAAGGGCTAGTATCCAAGATCTATAAAGAACTTTAAACTCAACACCCAAGAAACAAACAATCCAATCACTGAAATGGGCAAAAGACATGAACAGAAATTTCACCGAAGAAGACATACACATGGGAAAGCACATGAGAGAATGCTCCATATCACTTGCCATCAGAGAAATACAAATCAAAACCACAATGAGATATCACCTTACACAAGTGAGAACAGTGAAAATTAACAAGACAGGAAATAACAAATGTTGGAGAGGATGTGGAGAAAGGGGAACCCTCTTGCACTGTTGGTGGGACGGTGAACTGGTACAACCACTCTAGAAAACTGTGTGGAGGTTCCTCAAAATGTTAAAAATAGAGCTACCCTAAGACCCAGCAATTGCACAGCTGGGAATTTACCCCAAAGTTACAGATGCAGTGAAAAACTGAGACACCTGCACCCCAATGTTTATAGCAGCAATGTCCATAATAGCCAAACTGTGGAAGCAGCCTTGGTGGCCATCGAAAGATGAACAGATAAAGAAGCTGTGGTCTACCTGGATCAAGTCCCACGTTAGGCTCTCTGCATGGTGCCTGTTTCTCCCTCTGCCTGTGTCTCTGCCTCCCTCTCTCTCTCTCTGTCTCTCTATGAATAAATAAAGTCTTTAAACAAACAAAAAAAAAGAAGCTGTGCTCTATGTATACAATGGAATATTGCTCAGCCATTAGAAACGACAAATACCCACCATTGGCTTCCACGTGGTTGGAAATGGAGAGTACTACACTGAGCGAAGTAAGTCAATTGGAGGACAATCATTATATGTTTTACTCATACAGGAAATATTAAAAATAGTGAAAGGGATTAGGGGAAAGGAGAGAAAATGAGTGGGAAAAATTAGAGAGGGTGACAAAACATGAGAGACTCCTAACTCTGGGAAACGCACAAGGGGTAGTGGGAGGGGAGATGGGTGGGGGGATGGGGGATGGGCACTGATGGGGGCACCTGACAGGATGAGCACTGGCTGTTATACTATATGTTGGCAAATCGAACTCCAATCAAAAAAATATATATATAAATAAGGAAGGGGGAAAAGCCTTTCAGAAGCTAAAAATGATTTAAATTAAAAACAAATCAGGGGATTCCTGGGTGGCGCAGCAGTTTAGCGCCTGCCTTTGGCCCAGGGCGCGATCCTGGAGACCCGGGATCAAATCCCATGTCGGGCTCCCAGTGCATGGAGCCTGCTTCTACCTCTGCCTGTGTCTCTGCCTCTCTCTCTCTCTGTGTGTGTGACTATCATAAATAAATAAAAAAAAAAATTTTAAGTTAATTAATTAATTAAAAATAAATCAGCCACTGAGCAGATAAGAAATATAATACTGCAATAAATAAAGTTCATATACTTCACTCAGAAGAACCTATTTACTCTGATTTTACATTTAGAATTTATTCCTACATTAGATACAGTTCCTACAGGTGTATTATCTCGGATCCTAGGAAAGGAGAGAAGCAAATTTAAAAGCTGGGGTCATCTACACTCAGGCTCATTATCAAGGCATGCTGACAGCACCCAGAAGCATCAGCTAAGAGCCAGAGATGGGAAAAGAAAAATTATTTTTAAAGAACTCAAAACATAGCGCAGAATGGAACCTTGAGCTTAGGAACAAAACCACCACCACTGAAGAACATCAGAGTATTTACACATGTGTGTGCACAATGCAATGGATAAATCCCTTGTCACTGGACCCATGTTCTGGGTAACTGCCAGCCATTAGTCTCTTCTGAGCTCAGCCTCACCTGCAAAATCAAGATAATCTTGCCACCAGACAGAACTGCCATAAAGAGCTGAAAAAACAATTTATGTAATAGTATCTGCAAAACGTAACACAATATACCATATGTAACACTAGGACAATACATTTAAATACATTTCCATTTAATAAGCTAAATAAAAAAACAGCACTTCTCTTAATAGCAAAAAAATCAAGTTACATGATACCACTGATCCCCCTCAGCAAAATGCCAGGGTTTTTCTTTTAACTAGTAACAAGAAAAAGAGAGCTTTAAAGCAAAAGAAAGATTTTAGCTGCCCTTTGGAAACCAGATAGGTTATAAGCATTTCTTCTAACAGAAAAGACATTTCAAAATGAGAAAAGGCAAAGTATTTTTTTAATGAATACCCATACCTAAAAATATAACATGAAATACAATATTCATTACAGTTATATTATAGAAGAATATTTTCCGAACTGTAGGTCATAATCACTAGTGGAGAAAGAAGTCAACTCCAGCAATTTTTAAGGAAGTAGGATAGAAAATATTAGAGTGTCTTGCATTTAGCAAAGGTAAGTATTACATCACAGAATTTTGTTTTATTTAATATGTATTATTATCATATGAATACATACACAAGTAGGTTACACAGTAAATTTATTTCTTACATGGTATTGTAGTTAAAAAAAGTTTGAAAGTCACTGCTGTGAAACAGACAGATAGGCATATGCCATTCTCGATGGCAGCTAAGGTGTAAACAAGGAATTTAAAAGCAGCTAGTAAACAGAGTGACCAGAAGAAAATAAGGAAAGTAAAGAAATCTCAGCTGGACCAGGCCGAAGAGGGCAGTGTTTTTTAAAAAGTCATCAAGCAATCATCATTCATTCGGGGAATATAAAAAGTCATGAAAGGGATTATAGGGGAAAGGAGAGAAAATGAGTGAGAAATATCAGAGAGGGTGACAAAACATGAGAGACTCCTAACTCTGGGAAACGAACAAGGAGTAGTGGAAGGGGAGGTGGGCGGGAGGATAGGGTGACTGGGTGATGGGCACTGAGGGGGGCACTTGACGGGATGAGCACTGGCCATTATACTATATGTTGGCAAATCAAACTCCAATAAAAAATATACCAAAAAAAGTCATCAAGCAGCAGCCCTTCAAGCAGGAAAAAGATAACAGCCTCTTTCTAGGAATAAAAAAGGCCAATATAGGAAAAAAAAACTCTACTAGAATTTAGGAAAATCTGCCCCATAAAAACCCTCTGACAGTAATCCTTAATTTTCTTATCTGTAAAGTGAGAGGACTAGACTAAAAGATACATTTTAAGATCCTACTCAACCTTAACATTCCCTGATTCTGGTAGAGTTTATAATAATTAAGCCTTGACCTGAGTACTTGTTTTGTTAACCTTCTGTGTTTAATAACTATAGTTTTATCTTTTAATTAAAAAAAATATATAACATTTTCCTAATAAATGATAGATTTTTATATATAAAAACCAAGGCAGCATAACTATTGCCACATATGAGCATCTTTCAATTTTCCATCTGAAAAGGTCTAGCTGGCTGGGTCACAATTACCTATCAGCAAGCATGCCACTATTCACCTGGAAGTAATTATGAAAAGCACATAGACCTGAAGGAGTTAAATAGCATCCATATAGCTTCCTTGGTACCATGGCCCATTTAAAAGTTTTTTAAAAAATTACAGTAACGACTGAGGTATGTCTAATTGTTAAACTCAGCTATCATCAGTAATAAGTGTTTTATTCATTCATGAAACACACAGAGGCAGAGACACAGGCAGAGGGAGAAGCAGGCTCCCTGCAGGGATGCCTGATGAGTAATAAGTGTTTTATACACTAAAAGATTAATATTCCTAAAATTCCCTTCTGTCTCCTTTCATAGTAGGATCAGCCATTTTAGCTTCATCACTTACTTTCAGGTAGTTACTAACTGCTTTCATAGTGTTTTCCCATCATTGCACCAATTTCCTCGCCTGGACTTGGCTGCTTGTCCCGTCTATATGCTCCCCGGCTGGCACCTCAGCCTGCCTGCTCCTTTCTACTGGTAAGCTCTTCCCTGGTCTGTGTCCACTTCCTCGTGCTTAAAGCCTGTATCTGCAAAAATGATGGTTGCAAGCTCTCAAACAGACACACAAGATGAACTGAGTACCTAACAAAGAAGTTACCGTGACTGGGCATAGAGTACATATTGTATCATGAGGTGGTGTTCATAGAAAGATGTATATTTTACCATACAGATATCATATGTGGGGCTGCCCCTAAATCTGCTCTTCTAAGTAAAAGATCTTTATCTCTTTCAATCAAGGGATGAAAAATGAGAGCAGAGAAATGTCTAAAGCAGGACTAGATAGAAATACCATCAAAGGAATAAAAACAGATCAACAGACCAAGTTAATCAATCACTGACAACTACTTTGACTCTGAACATCTTTATAGAACAGTCCTGAGGGAAAACCCTAAAAAGTACTAAATCTTTACAAAAATACACACACACACACACACACACACACACACACACACACACACACACCAGTATTTCATCATGCCATATGACTAGCAAAAACAAGAAGAGAACATAACACCTATTAACTGTTCTCTCTGCCAGTCCATAGAGCTCATTTCTTTCCTGTTCTGTAGACCCATATCTACTTTGGAAAACATGTACTTCCAAATCAAATCACTCTAACTGAAATGAATGGACACATGTCAATCCAAGTGACCAAAATGTAGACACAGAACAAACTAAAGTTTTGCTAAATTCACTTTTTACTAAATTTATCTTGTGCCAATTCTCACCAACTTTAAAATATATACAAAGTAAATTATCAGACATTAATTTCACCATGTACCATCCAAATAGCTGATTTTCAACCATAATCCTGAAAATGGTGTGATCCTGATTTGTAAAAACTCACTTTGGGCATTAAGCTATTTGACCCATATTACTACTGTTCAGTGAAAGACCTATGTATTTAAGGGCTGAATAAAACATGGGACCAGAAAACATACAGTAAAAATATGAGTAAGGAAGAAAGTACACATCTCTATGAAATGAGTGCTTTAAAAATACACACTAAGGGGAAATTGGGGGAGTGAAGATCCATTTGTGCTTTAAGGTCCTGAAGTCAGCATTAAAGCTTTTAGAATCAACTATACAAAAAGCAACCACCATACAGAAATGAGAGGTTAAGACTGGGAATAAATAAACAGGAACCTGGGGAAAGGAAGAAACAAACATGACTGTGTTGATGATGTCAATATTGCTGCTATTTCACCACATACCATCTGAAAATTGAACAGACAATGCTGTCAGCTACAAAACCCACCTTACTGAAGGCTGAACATGAGTGAGAAAATAAAACATAATGTCTGTGCAACTGGGATTTCTAAAAATATTATACTCTTACATAATAATTACTGTGTCTTAAATTTTGAAGTAGTGTTGGATTTTTCTTAATACACTGAAATATATGAAAAGTTTCTGCATAAAAATGCAAGAAAAGAGAAACTTACTGATACTAGTAGAAAGTATAATGGTAGGATAATTCAGAATAAAAGTATTTTTGAAAAATAAAATTACCACTTAGTATAAAATATATAAAACTGTCAATAAAAATAAAGGCAGAGGTAAACCTAAAAAAAAAAAAAACCATGGATTCTCATTCTAAAACTACAAACATTTTAACTTAAATAGCTATGATATTATATCAACATAAGAGAAAAATTAATAGACCAACAATAAACAAAAAAATATAGAAGGCACACACAAAATATATAGAACCAGGTTCAAAGATAACGTCCTACAATATAATAGGGCTGATGATTAACCTCCAAGTAAGTGCATCCCTTTCCCTCAATCAACTCACCCAACATTTTCTGCATCTTCATCACACTCAGCTTTATATTTGCAAGGTCCACACTTGGAGTGTTTTCTGTGAACTTCTGCCCCTGACCCTTCCTCTTCTGTTTAAAAAGAAAAATTAAATTTTCAACCAAAAGTTGGGTTCCTTTCCAGATAAGCTTCAGGTTTTCAGCAGCCATTATCTTATTTCTAGGGAAAATGTACCTGAGTTCTTGAAAACAATCACTTCCAAAATCTATCAATGCTTGTGCCCCAAAAATGTTGTAATACAGAGTACAACATATTCTATGAGGAAAACAAGTATTAGTGCTAGCAAAATAATCCCTTAACCTATGTATAGAGGTGCAATATAGGTTTTGATAATTAATTGCCTTTGTAAGAATTACCACATAAGCATTAAATAAGAGAGAAAATAAAACATGGATAATAAATTTGCTCCAGTGATTACCATATTGAAATATTTGCCTGTGTGATGCTGGTCAGCAAATAAATGATTAAATGCAATAGAGTATAACCACTTCTTCCTCACACATCAGTTTAATACCTGCCTTTCTTACTACATAACAAATTCCAGAATTAAAAAAAAATTATCTCCAAATCTGTAAGAGGAAAGGGGTCTCCCTACAAAAGACTTGCCTCTTTTTCTACTTTGTCACTTAGCACAGCCAGAAATATCCAGAATGCAGAAGTGTGTGGTCTCCTATCATCCACACAAAAACAAAACAAAACAAAACAAAAACAAAACTGCATACCACTAAGTCCCCAACTCATATCTGACATTAAAGGGCTTACACATTTGTGGTGGTCAACTAGAATGAATCCTAGCCTGACACTCTCAAACTGGGCAGGGAGATGTGTTCTGAGGCCAATTTAGGGATTCAGCTTACTCAAGGGATCTCTCATTCTGGTTTGGAAAAGATATTAAAAGGAAGACTCCATAAACCTAATATGCCTGTTTGGTAATATTTCTGAACTTTCCATTTTTAGTGTCTGTCTACACTTTAGGTAGATATCGTTCCCAAGTTCTCATGAACATTCCCAGATACCAGGAATCACAATTCTATGTATTTCTGAGGCTTCAGAAACATCAGGAAATTGTACAGTCACCACAAGCTCACTTAAGTTTATGTACTTATCTGCGCAAACCCCTTTGCCTTTCTAAACTCATACTCCCTAAAAAAAATTGTCCATGTACATCCTCAGAGCAAGACATCCAGTATTTACACTAAATAAACAAATCTTAAGGTCAACTTCCACTTCCCTAGTATAAAAACAATGACAATCTCCTTACTGAGTGGCTGACCACAGGGACTAGCCTACATGATCTCTCTTAAAATCTTTTCCAGCTCTAAGATCTAGAATTGATGGTCTGATCCTTCACATGTGATCCTGAAGCTTCTGCTTGAACATGTCCATTTAAATCATATTTGATTGTTGGAAAGCTTTAATTTTTTTTCCCCTGAAACTGTCATCACTGAACTTCTCAGGATGGTTCTTCCATTTCTCTAAAGTGACCCTTGAAGTGTCTTCTAACTCTGACATTTTAGGATTCTATGAAATGTGGAAATCTGAAGTAAGGTTTCAGGTAGTATTGGAAGGATCGTGACTGTAAATTTTCATTTGTTTAAATGTGAATTTAACATGAGTAAGTTTTCTTTGAGTGTATGTATACCCACAGTAATTCCAGCATTATTTTGCATACAGTTGACAGTATTACAGCTTCATCAGACTTGAAATCATCATTCCTAATTCTGACCATTTAGAATAAACTCTTGTTAAATGCTATTACCAGTCATTACTTTTTTAAACAGAAGTAATATATATATATATATATATATTTGTAAAATAAAATTAAGAACATAGATTCCACTATAGTTTTTCTGCTAGCCTTCTCTTTGCCGTGTACAAATCATTTCAGAGTTTTATAACCCTGCACCTTTTGAAAACTCCTTATGAGCAAAAATCTGTAAGCAAGGGGTTAGAGATTTACGAATACTTTGATCCAATCCAAAATCACTTGTGGGGATGATCCCCAAGGAGAAGGCACTTTTGTGCAATCTCAGTTTAATGGGAGGTACAACATTTCCACTTTGTGTGTCAACAAAACTTTAGTGAAAAATAACTGCATAAAACAAAGTGCCCTAGGGTTAGTGGACAGAGGGGTTGGGAGTGATGGCTAAGAGTTTCTTTCTGAAATAACAAAAATGTTCTAAAGTTGACTGTGGTGGTGAATGCATAACTCTGTGACTATACTAAAAGCCACTAAATTGTACATTTTAAATGAGTGAACTGTAGGGTACGTGAATTTTACTCAATAAAGCTATTAAAAACAGAAAATGACAGAATACAAATGTCCTTTAAAGGGGTACTTGAAACTCACCTCCTTCTCCAGATCCAGAGCCATTATCTGAGAAGAAAAACAAACAGTGAATAGAAATATTTTCACAAAAAAAAAAAAGAAAGAAAGAAAGAAAGAAAGAAAGAAAGAAAGAAAGAAAGAAAGAAAGAAAGAAAGAAAGAAATATTTTCACTGGGGGAAAACATTTTCATTGAAAATTTTATCTTACCCAACAGGAAAATTTCCTATCAAAAGTCAAACTGTGATGAGGTGCCTGGGTGGTCCAGTCAGTTGAGCATCTCATTCTTGGTTTTGGCTCAGGTCATGACCTCAGGGTTGTGAGATCAAGCCCAGCATTGGGCACCGCACTCATCAGGGAGTCTGCTCAAGACTCTCTCTCTCTCCCTCAACCTCCCTACCTCTATCCCCACCGCTCACCTTTTTTTAAAAAAATAAATCTTTTTTAAAAAATCAAACTGTAGGGGCAGCCCCAGTGGTGCAGTGGTTTAGCGCTGCCTGCAGCCCAGGGTGTGATCCTGGAGACCTGAGATCGAGTCCCACATCAGGTTCCCTGCATGGAGCCGGCTTCTCCCTCTGCCTGTGTCTCTGCCTCTCTCTCTCTCTGTCACTCATGAATAAATAAATAAAATCTTTTTTAAAAAAAGATACTTTGTGTTTAAAAAAAATCAAACTGTATCAGGACAGGGCACGATCCCAGGATCCAGGATCAGGTCCCACATGGGCTCCTTGTGGGAGCCTGCTTCTCCCTCTGCCTGTGTCTCTGCCTCTCTCTCTCTCTGTCACTCATGAATAAATAAATAAAATCTTTTTTAAAAAAAGATACTTTGTGTTTAAAAAAAAATCAAACTGTATTGGGACAAGGCATGATCCTGGGATCCAGGATCAAGTCCCATATCAGGCTCCTTGCGGGGAGCCTGCTTCTCCCTCTGCCTGTGTCTTTGCCTCTCTCTGTGTCTCTCATGAATAAATAGATAAAATCTTAAAAGAAAATCAAACTGTGATAGTAATTCTCATGTAGTATTTTTCTCATTTTTTTGATCTAGAACTAAACTAAATTACTATTATCTACCTATTCCATGTCTTTCTCCAAATAAAAATTTCTTGGACATAAATTCATCTATACCTGATACAACTTTTGTAGCCCATTTAGGAAACATGCAGGTGCCTTGCACAGAGTAAAGGACAATAGATACTGTAAAGTAAATGGCTATATAAAAATAATTTTAATTAACTCACTTAAGAGGTAAAAAAAAATTTAATTTTGTTAAAGCTTGAGAGGAATAATGAATAAGCTACTTTTATTAGAAAGGGAGGAAAAGAGCTTTGGGTCTTGCTCCAAAAATCTTAATGAAATCTGTGGATAAATGCCAAAAGCCAAAAGGTAAGAAAAAGCCTAAAGGCTTAAAAGAACTTCAGAATTGAGGTTTTCATGTTACTGATAAAATTAGCTTTCTCTAGGAAACCTAGCCAGAATGACTCTGACCAGTGTAGGTGAGACACTCATTATTAACAAAATTAAAGAGGCTGCCTCAAAATTATCAGCAAGAAGTCAGCCTAAAATGTAATTAATATCAAGTATTTACCCTATCAATCCTAAAAAGGCCAACATATGGTGCAGAGCACGTTACAAAGGGAGTAAGGCTATAGTATCACCAGCATGGTATAGAAAAAAAAGCAGAGATGGCAAGTGAAGAACCTGACACACTTTACCCAGCATTTTCAGGGGATAAGGGAGACACAGGCTCAGGAACTCACTCCGATATTTCAAATGGTTCCCCAGAGTGAGAGACAACACCTTTCACAATATCACTCCTTTCCCTTTAACATACTTTGGACAATAATCAAATCCCCAAAACATGGTAGAAACAGAAGGAACTAGAAGAATACATATTTTTTGTAATATCCACTATAAAATCTTCATAGGATTTTATAAAGTCTTAAATTGCACTCAGTTTTGATTGATCAATCATAAATAATTATATCTGAGTAAGGAGGAAAAGAATGGAAGAGCAGAAAAAGAAAGACAAGAAAGAAAGGAACTCAATTTAAAATTGTTTTATGACCAAACTTTTCCTTCTATTCTATGTACATTGGCTGGGTACATATTATGTGCTAGGCAACATGATAAATTCCACAAATAAATTGATAAGTAAGAAAGTCCCAGTGCATGAGTTACTCACAATCTGTTTTCAACCCATGCCCAATTTTAATAAATATAATACCTCATACCTTCCTTTAGTGTCCTTTAAAATTCTAAAAAATAAATAAATAAATAAATATTGTGACTACTCTGATAACATTGAGTTCTTCTTGTAGATTATATTTTCATTGCACACGTCTTCCCCCATCCATGCAACTCTATGCAACCCTGGGACTATGATATACCTCCCTCAGCAGGCAAATTGCCTTCCTGTTGAGAAGCAACTGCTCTGGCGGCAGGAGGCACACGTGTCAGATAAATGAGATACAGTATGATATATACAAAGAGATATGCACAAAGTGTGAACAAACTCTGCCAGGAGATACCACAGAAGAAAAAATTTCAGAGGAAAAAAGGCTAAACCTCAATCTTAAGGCAAAAGAAAGGAGTTTTCAAGTAAACAAAGGAGAATGTTATTTCTAGCACAGGGACCAGGACGAATAAAAAGAGCCAATGAGAGGAACAACACTGGCCCACCAAGCAACTAATGAGATCAATACAGCACCTCACAGTTTAACTCATTCAATCTTCATTTAACAATCCCAAGAGATGATATCCAATTTAATAATTTAAGTAACTAGGGCTCAGAGGGGCTAAGTGACTTGTCCAAGGTCATATAGTAAATAAGAGCTGGAGTTAACATCAAGTCTTTCAACCCCAGTGCAATGCTCTTTCCAATCTACCACCTTCTTCTATTGTTTAATGTTCACTGCCTATCAAAATACTTTGTGTCTTCAATACATGCTCCTCATAAGGGTATAAGGGATACATAATTAACTTGGGATTATAAAGAGGTCTATGTTCTTTTTTAGTTTCTAAACCAAGTCTGTGAAACACAAGGTACTTAGAGAAATATATAAGAATCACAACAAATGATAGTCTATTGGCCTAAGAACACAATCATTTCACCAAGCACCTAATTATTTGGTATAAGGAAAAGAATATGGCCTTGTCCAAAGATAGGTCTGGTCTTTGCCCTTAGCTTCTGGAAGGTAATCTATATCATACCTAATGGAAATGTCACGTTTAAGGAGGGTGCTGACCATATCAGATCTTAGGGTGAAGGCTGGCCACACTCAACAGTCCTAGAGTGAAGCCTGGGCACACCACAAGGACCAACCTTAGAGTGGGGAGCTCTCATTCACATGGTATTAGCGGACCTGGAGTTGGAGATCAACCACATGGACAACAGATCCCTCATGCTTATGTAATGGAGCCCCAGTAAAAATTCTGAACATGGGCACTGTAATATATAGGGAAAGAAATACAGGATATAAGAAGTGTCTACACCTTTACTACTAACCTTCATCCAGTAATTCTAATTATAATACTTCACCTATATCCCTGTCCCCAAATACAAATGCAAGTAAGAAACTTACATCAGTGCCTTCCAAAATTAACTACTACAGATTCAGGAAGGAAAAGAGAAGGAAGGAAATGCAAAAAACTGGAGGAAGATAGGTGACAAGGATTGGCAGGCAGAATAGAAAAGATATAAAAAGAGACAAGCTTGGAAAGAGACACATCCTGAAATGCCACTAATGGCTTTCTACGGATATTCTCCACCCTTTCCCATGCCAAGAAAATAAAAATCAACAAAACAAATCCGGTATCATTTCCCACACCAAATCCTGTTCTAATATTCAAACCATAAGGCAAAAGATACGCAGCAAAGTCCCCACGAAAATGGCAGGAAACATTAACAATGTAAGAGAAGTAACGTAAAAAGCAACAACATGAAATGCAAACAAAGAAGAGCTCCCTCACTCCCCACACATCTGATCCACACAGCAGTTCTGAGAATACACCTCTGACTGGAAATTTCCTTTTAGAAATCATGGTGGAATCATTTCTAACATTTATTCAGAAAAATACCACACATACCAGAGTAGCATGGTCCTCTTGCTACTACTGTTATCTCTTTCTGGTGCTTACAAGCAGCCCTTCTGAGAAAGCATTCATTTTGATAAGTGTCCCCATTTGATCCACAGACAGGAATGTAATTTGTATGGCACTGCAAAAGAAACAAAAATAAATTTTCAAAACTAGGCATGAATATTAATAGCTTACTTCATATTCATGAATGTAATACCATAGTATTATGACATACTTCTACTATAGAATCATTTGTTCTTTTGTTTTTTTTAAAGTATCACTTTATCACATCTTTTTTTCACATTTATAATGAAAATAACTATCAACTAACCATTAAAATGAGAATGAAAATCTCATGCTATCTACATTTGCTTCCTATAAAAATCGAGACAGGTAAGAGGGAAATTCTTGGCAATGTCTGCAATAAGCTAAGACACACTATATAATGTCATTTTATTCTTTTTAAGATTTTATTTATTTATTTGACAGAGACAGAGCGCACAAAAGCAGGGGGAGCAGCAGGCAGAAGGAGAGGAAGAAGCAGAGCAGAGAGCCCAACATGGGGCTAGATGCCAGGACCCTGGGATCATGACCTAAGCTGAAGGCAGATACTTAACCGACTGAGACACCCAGGTGCCCCATAATGTCATTTTATTATTAGCAAAATTCATTTATTCAATACTTCTAGAATGCAAAGTCCCAAGGTAAACGCTATAGAAAACACACACAAAAAAAACACACACTATCCATATGACTGTGGACTAGCATCATCACCATTTTCCCCACATGTAAAATGGTAATTATAATAAGCATCTACCTACTAAAGTTGTTGTGAGAATTAAATAAGCGAAATCCATCTTTAGCATTTATTTCTGGTCACAGTAAATTCTTAATACAGTCAGGAACTGTGCTGAATACAATAAATAAGAAAATAATAACAAGGTTGTGATGGTCAATTTTATGTGCCAACCTGACTAGGCCCCACAGTTCCCAGATTAAACATTATTCTGGATGTTCTATGAGGATGTTTCTGGATGAATTTTCATTTGAATCAATGGATTGAGTAAGCTCTCTCTCCAATGTTGATGGGATCATCCAATCCCTGAGAGCCTAAGTAGAACAAAAAAGCAGGGGAAAGGAGAACTGGGTCTCCCTTTCTGTTGATTTTGGACATGCATATTCTCCTGGTTCTGAGGCCTTCAGGCTTGGACTGGAACTAAACTACCAGTTTTCCTCAACCTCCAGCAAACAGACAGCAGATTATGAGATTTTTCAGCCTCCATAATCAAGCAAACCAATCCCTTATAATATAAACATGCTCCACTTACCCCTCATCCTGGGTGTGTGTGTGTGTCTGTGTGTGTGTGTGTGTGAGAGTGAGTGTGTATTTATTTATTTATTTCCTACTGGTTCTATTTCTCTGGAGAACCCTAATACAAAGATCTTATAAGAGGGCATGACACCTAGCAAGAGCAGATACTGATAAATTCAGGAAAAAAGACATAGTCCAGAGAACTCTAAGAGAAAATCAAAGAGGAAGAAAGAAAATAGGAGAAAAGTCATAAGAACTCCTCATTGTACATAACCCAAGATTATTGTTGTTTTTATTTTTCTTTTAAAGATTTATTGGAGGGACGCCTTGGTAGCTCAGAGGCTGAGCATCTGCCTTTGGCTCAGGGTGTAGTCCTGGTCTGGGGATCGAGTCCCACATCAGGCTCCTGCGAGGAGCCTGCTTCTCCCTCTGCCTGTGTCTCTGCCTCTCTCTCTCTCTCTCTCTCTCTCTCTCTCTCTCTCATGAATAAATAAAATCTTTAAAAAAATAAAATAAAATAAAGATTTATTGGAGACAGAGAGCACAAGTGGGAGGGGCAGGAGAGGGAGAGTCTTAAGCAGACTCCACGCTGACCACAGAACAAAACAAGGGGCTCAATCTCACAACCCTGAGATCATGACCAAGGCTGAAACCAAGAGTTGGATGCATAATCAACTACGCTACCCCCATAACCCAAGTTTTAATGGAAAGATGCAATTTTGATCGTTTTTACTGGTACAAAATAAAAGTAGCTCTGTTTATATAATGTGGTCAGATATAATAGCTCTTATTAGCAGACTGAAAAAAACAATTTTAGACTTTATTTAAAATTCTGTGATGTTAAAATGTGTTTAAATTATATGCCAGAAAGCTCATATTAACACTAAAAGCATGCTGAATCATAAGCAAGTTTTTTAAATGAATTGAAAAATACTGCCAAAACGCCCAGCAGAGAAGTGTTTAATGGACATATGAGGTGATTTTTCTTCAACTGGCAATAACCTAAGTCTAACTTGAATAGATTTATAAATTATAAGAAGGCAGAGTAGTCAAAGGAAGGTTCGTTCAGCAGCAGGATCAAATCATGCTGTAAGCCCTTAGGCAGTTTGCTCCTACAGGGCAAGCAACTTGTCTTCAAACATCTTTATATCCTCAGCATCTAGCACTGAGCACAAAGCAAGCACTGGATAAACGTCTAGTGACCTTAACTCCTAACTTTTATTTCTCTTTCTGGCTTTGCCACCATGTAAGAATGCAAGAAATCCAGACAGATCATGAGAGGATTTTCTAGCTGTCCAAATACATTAAACAGGTCAAAAAGGCTATTTCTTTATAATCTCAGAGTTGCAGGGAAAGACTTTCAATTAACGAAAAGCAGAACCATAAAGACAAAAATAAATATGATATGAAAATTTAAAACTTCTTTATATCAAAAATTATAAATAAAATGAAAATTACACTAATCTTTTTAACATTTTTATGATCTGTATAAACTAAAAAGGAACACTGTCGGGACGCCTGGGTGGCTCAGCAGTTGAACATCTGCCTTCGATCCAGGGCGTAATCCTGGAGTCCCACAATCGAGTCCCACATCGGGCTCCCTGCATGGAGCCTTACTTCTCCCTCTGCCTGTGTCTCTGCCCCTCTCTCTCTCTGTGTCTCTCATGAATAAATAAATAAAATCTATTAAAAGAAAAAACACACTCTCTAAGGTAAATACTATTGAGTGACCTAGTACTTGATTGAGAAATTAAAACACCTACAATTGACCCTTAAACAACATGAAGGTTGTTGTTAGGGATGACAAACCCCTGCACAGTCAAAAACCCATGCATAACTTTTGAGTCCCCAAAATCTTAACTAGTAATAACCTGCTATTGACCAGAAGCCTTATCAGTAACATAAACAGTCAATTAACACACATTTGGTATGTTAGATGTGTTATGTATCATATTTTTACAATAAAGTAGGCTAAAGAAAAGAAAATGCTATTAAGAAATCATTTAAAAGAGAGAATACATTTACAGTACTGTAAAAAATCCATGTATAAGTGGACCCACACAGTTCTAGCCTGTGTTACTCAAGGGTCAACCATATATGCTTATATAACACACAATATTTCTAGAAGGAAATACAATTAACTTATGTTGCCTTTGAGAAGAGCAATCAGTAGTCTGGAGTGAAAGGAAGACATTTTTTCATTGTATTATATATCTTCTTATATAATGTTCAAGTTGTTTAATATGGACATTTGTTACTCTTTGAAAAACATAAAAACAGTACCTACATCATAGGTTCTCATGAGAGTTTATGAGTTATAGAGACTTTTATACATATATACATATATTTTTTTAAAGATTATTTATTCATGAGAGAGAGAGAGGCAGAGACACAGGCAGAGGGAGAAGCAAGCTCCTCATAGGGAGCCTGATGCAGGACTCGATCCTGGATCCTGGGATCACAACCTGAACCGAAGGCAGATGCCCAACTGCTGAGCCATCCAGGCGTCCCTGTACATATATATTTAGAACTGCTAATGGATATAATGCTCCTCATAAGCAACATGTAAGTACTCAAATAGTGTACTGTATATAGTATATGCACATATATACTCAAGTACATATTGTTTACAAATCAAACAAGGGAAAAAGAAAATACTCCAAAAAATGGGCAAAGAATATGAAATACTGATTCATCAAATAAATGATCAATAAATATATAGCACTTTTTCAATTTCTCTAATAATCAAATGAAATTTTTTAAATTTTTTTTTGTTTTACTGATTTACAGAACTTAAAAGGATTAACAAAATCCACTACCAAGAGGCCAAGGGGAAACAAGCAGTCAGATATGTTGCTATTGGTAAGAATGTTATCTGCACATGAGCATCCCATTGGCTCAACAATTGCACAGCAAGGAATTTAACCTAAAGAAATTTAAGACAGTTGGAAGAAGGAACAGCTTCAGTCTTCCCAATACATGGGTGACTAAAACACCAATAAGAAACCTACAATCTGGGATGCCTGGGTGGCTCAGTGGTTGAGCGTCTGCCTTCGGCTTAGGTCGTGATCCTGGGGTCCCAGGATCAAGTCCCACATGGGACTCCCTGCAGTGAGCCTGCTTCTCCCTCTGCCTATGTCTCTGCCTCTCTCTGTGTGTCTTTCATGAATAAATAAAATCTTTAAAAAAAAAAAAAAAGAAACATCTCTATGAATAAACAAAATCTTAAAAAAAAAAAGAAACAAATCTTTCTGGATTAAAAATCTACAATCTTTCTGGATTAAAAACCAAAAGATAGAGTTCAGGGCAATCAGAGCCACTAAAAAGAGAGAAAAACTCAGAAAGGAGAGAGTCTGAAGAGACTCCAGATTCTGTTTATAAATTCAGATCAAATTTCTGGCTGACTCCCAAACCACTCATGGGGCTGACTCCAAGTAGCCCAGCTAAGGCTAAAAGTAATGAACTAATATTTGTGTTGCTTCCCACGACAGTTGAGTTCAGCCAACGTGACGGTTTCAAAAGTGACAATACTCTTCAGGGGAACCTAACAGAATTCGAACACCTTAAAATATCATTCACCATGTGTAGGATAAATTCAAAATTACTCTAATACAAAGAAAAAGGAAAACAGAATCCATTCTCAAATGGGAAATCAACAGAGATGATCCCTCAAATGTCCTAGATGCTCAAATTAGGAAAGATTTAAAAGCAGAAATAGCATCTATGCTCAAGGAAAATATTCCTGTAATGAGTGAAAAGACAGGAAATCTCAAGAAATCAAAACTATAGGGTGCCTGGGTGGTGTAGTCAGTTGAGTGTCTGACTCTTTGTTTCAGCTCAGGTTATGATCCTATGGTCATGAGATCAAGCCCCACACACTGGGCTCCACACCAGGCATGGAGCCTGCTTAAGATTCTCTCTCTCTCTCTCTCCCTCTTCCTCAGCCGCCGCCCCCCATCCCTCCTTCTCTCTCAAAAAAAAAAATCTGAAAATAAAAACTCATTGGATGGACTGAATGGAGAGGACAGAAGAAAGGATCAGGGAACCTGAAAACAGACCATAAGAAATTATCTAACGTGAAGAACAGAAAAAAAGTAAAAGTCCACAAGGACTTTTATATACACTATGTACACCAATACCTTCTTTTAAGGAAAGAAAGCCACTTTAGTTGCTATCCCCTTTAAGAGGATTTGGGGTGCAGGGAGGGAAGACAGACACAACACACGAGCCAAAACATTCATTGCATGAGCAGCCATGTAGGGATGGGCACAAGGTTGGCTAAAGCCATGTCAAAGGTGACTATTGTGAGTAAATAGTGGATTGCAAAGTCCCTTTTGACTAAGAAGAGCCTGTCTATCCTGACAATAGTGTAACTCCCTACTCTTCCTCTGACAATTTATAGTTTTCAAAGAGATTTCATATGTAAGCTCTCTAATTTTGATTTTTATTACAATATCATAGAAAAGGATAGAAAACATGCCTTCTCTTCTCAAATGGATCATACAGGAACTTCCTGAGGTGATAGGGTTACTAGAAATACTGTCCTATGCTTTTATCCCTAATCTCTGTATCCTTTCCTTCCCTTAAAATCCAAAATGGTGGGTACAATTAGAATAAGATCATGAGTGGAAAAAATTCCAGTTTCTTCTTTGTTTCATCTCAAATCCTGAATCAGGGACCATCTCTCCTGAGCAATATTCTGAAGCCAGATTATAATTTAATCACTACAGTAAAAAGGAAGAATTGAATGTAACACATTTCCTTTCTTTTTAGCTTTTTTAAGAAACAGAATCACAACTTAAAAGAGCATCTTAAAAGCAAAGATGTTAGTTTGAGGTTCCCCTGTCTAATTTATCTCTAACCCTGACCTACCCTGAGGCACCAAGTCAGCCATATTATTTGGCCTTAAAAGATGAGACAGCAGCAAATAAAAAAGGAAGGGAAGAGCATAACACACAAAGAACTTGAATCCCTCTGTTACATACACACTTGAAACTAATGTAACATTGTGGGTCAACTATACTTAAAAAATTTAATGAACAGGAAAAAGACTACAAAGAGAAGGAAAGGAGGGAAAATACAAACTTTTTGGGGAGGGGAGGCAGAGGGAGAGGGAGAGAGAGAATTTCAGTCAGACTCCCTGCTAAGCATGCATGGATCCCATGTGGGGCTTGATCCCATGACCTGAACTGAAATCAAGAGATAGACATTCAACCAAATGAGCCACCTAGGTGCCCTCCCAAAAATGTCAACATTTTAAATAAGAAATTCATTTCCTTTCAGTGTAAATTAGAACTTACATTTGAATAGAACTTTAATTTTTTTCCAAAGCATCTTCACACCTATTTATTGCCAGTCTGTCCTCTTAACCCAAGGAAAGAAGTATGGAAGGTACAAATAATAGTACTTCATCTGACCACAAAAAAAACTCAGTAGACTGTGAACCCAACTTCTTTCCAGGGTTCTTTTTTAATTTGAAGAATGTAGAATAAAATATTAAAAATGTAAAATTTTTCAATACGTTTCCTCACCTGAAACTGACATGCACATTTCAAACCGTCCCCATCTTCTTTACAGACTCCTCCATATTTACATGACGATTCATCACAAACTCTTACATCAGACTCCCTCACATTTAATTCTGAAAAAGAAGGGGAAAAATGTTTCATATATGTACATATATAAAAGGAAAAAAAACTTAAAATGTGTTGATAACCTCACTCACAAGTATAATAATATGACATAACATACAAAAAGCAAGTCCCATAGGACACAAAATGTTCAAAATTCCCCCAAGGAGAATCTTGCAGAATAGTATGCCTAATAGTAACCCAAACTAAAATAAAACTCAAATTTTCAGGATTCCACAGAATTCTCAAAGGTAAATCTACAGAATTTTTCTACTTGGCCTGCCAAAAGCTTAAGACAGTCTTCTTACTATTGTCTTAATACCACAGATTATTTTTCTAATAGATTTTTTAAAAAATAATCTCTATATCCAACATGCGGCTGAAACTCATGACCCCCAGATCAAGAGCTGTGTGCTCTATGGCTGAGCCAGCCAGACACTCCCTTAGATTACTTTTCTAAGGATTAAGTTACTTTTAAGGAGAACAAATAGGGATAACTGAAAGAAATTTTAATTCTTTTGCTACCCAAATAAATTTCAGATGATCATAATTCACTCTAGACAAACTAATTATAAAAGAATTTATAAAGTAAACTTGAATTTCACACAATAGAGATACATATGGAACATTTATGTGCACAGAATTTAAAAGATTAAAAATCTTACTCTTAAAATTTTTAAATGACTAATTTAATTATACTCTACCAGGGGAAGCAGAGCCAATCAACAATACTAGCATTCTGTGGTCATTTCGTTCCTGCTCCAAGACCATTGGTCCTGCTCTGGATCTATCAAATTAAGCTTTCTAGAATCACACAGAATTGTGGAAAACACCATAAAGCAATTTTTATATCCTCCCTATTGGGAATGAGAGATACAACAACAAACAATAAACAATAAAATGATAGCAACAATAGCAAACAAAAAACAAAAGATTGTTTAAAAAACTCAGCCCATTGCAGAGGTAAACAAATGAGACTGGGGACAGGAAGGCCTCAGTTGGCTTCTGACTCTGTCTGTCACCCAGTAGCTGAGGGACTCTAGGAAGAGCACAAGGTCTCCTGCAGCTGTGGCTCATGATGAGGTAGGTCTTGGCAAACAGATCTCAGAGAGCATTTCTCCAGCAGTCCCCCATCCCTGGTTATTTTCTAGTTCTAGATTTCAAAGGAGGACCCAGTGGACTGAGTCAAGAAAGTTCTGTATCTAGGGACACCTGCATGGCTCAGCGGTTGAGTGTCTGCCTTTGGCTGAGGTTGTGATCCTGGGTCCTGGCGTGAGGTCCCACATTAAGCTCTCAGCAGGGAGCCTGCTTCTCCCTCTGCCTATGTCTCTGCCTCTCCCTGTGTGTCTCTCATGAATAAATTTTTTTAAAAATTTAAAAAAAAAAAAGAAGGTTCTGTATTTAATCACATCTGTCCTGATGACATTTCATTGCCTCTCTTTGCCCCATTTGTTCTCACTGCTCTGCAACAGTGTCTTGGGTCTCCCACTCCTCCTAGCTGACCCTCAGAGGTACTGGCAGTCAAGTACCTAAATACCCAAGGGAGTTAAGTCAACATTACCTATCGGAAAAACCACTCTCAACCAAATACTATACCGCAACTAGGTGTAGTATACATCTATGTAACTACAGGTTACAAATTTTTTTCTTTTCCTTAAATGAAACTTACGGTGTTTGAAAAAAAAAAAAAAAGACATGAGCTGAAACTTAGCAGGAAACTATTAGAGCTATTTTGTTGTTCTCACTGTTTCACAAATTATTTCAGGCACAGATGATCATCCTTTTATTCTTTCATCTTGGCCATTTGGTTATGGAGGCTCTATGCTCTTGGTTTCCCATATCTCCCAATTTTTGCTTATCTCTCTTCCCCTTGATGATTTGCATTAGCACTTGAGGCTCAATCCTAGGTGTGGGATTTGCTTTTTTTTTTTTCTATCTACCTACATTCCTACTGGGAACTTGTACAAGGTCCAGTTCCAATTACTATCTAATATATGTACATCTTGAAACCTAAGGAAGATTAACTAAATATTAATAAAGAACTGCTCTGGGGAAGAGAATAAGAATGCATAATATCTTTGTTCAACTATAGGCTTAACCAGTTTTAAGGGCCACAGAAATAAAAATAATTGTACAACTCAAGAAATAAAATTTAGCACATTTTTCCTCCTTTTCTTTGTACCCTTAAAGTTCACACTGGGTTCCAATACAGTCAGACATATAAAATAAGAATAAGTAGCTTTTATTCTGTTTATGGGCCAAGATTATGCTCTGAGTTGCTCTGAGTTACTCTGACTTGCTACTCGGGCTTGAGATTCTTTGAGGTATTGTACCTATTGTATTTTAAAAGTATGATGGGATTGCAGTCTAGAACCTAAATCATCCCTGTCACTAAGATTCACACATCTCTGAAGACTGAGTTTGTTCAAAGCATCTGTTTGCATGAGGTACTAAGAAACATTCTGGGACAATAATCATCCTTACTAAAGAGAGGCAGAAAAGCTTGGCCCAATAAACAAAGCTTGAATAGGAGGAGTGGTCCCATGCACAGATTGGTGTCTATCACTTGGACTGCTCCTCTAGCCCAGCCCCAAGAGTTCATCATCAGAAGAGCTATAATGAGAAACTAAGTAACAGCTTTCACTAAAAGCTTTGAAACAGCAGATATGAAGAGTTCTGCTTTGATGTCCACACAAGATATAATAGCAGGGGAGAAAAGAGGATGGGATACTTCACCAGCCCCAGCATCAGCATTGTATGTAGCAGGACAGCACAAGGCCAAGGAGATAATCAGGCACAGAGATACACCTCTGCTATTTAGGGGCAGCAAACATGGCAGGAAGAAAAAGATGTGCTATGTGGTAGTGGCCAGAATACATTAGTGAGCCCACATGAAACAAACACCCTTTGGTGACTCCAAGAATAAACTTAGGGGGGAGTAATTTGGGGAGCTAGAGATCCTACATTAATAGGTAAAGGTAAAAGTCATGAAATTCTGATTGCATTGGTTATTAGTCATGTTTTATTTTATGCCTATCCTGTTAATAAATGCATGCTATTTTCATGTGTATGATGTGTTAAATGTGATTATTTAGTTGATCAGGAAACTATTATCGACTATATATCTAACACTATGCTAAAAAAATTGGGACACAGAAAAATATATAACGGAGTCTACGATTCTTGCTAACATATGGAACAATTAGTGATGAATTCAATAAAGTCTAAAGGAGAAAATGCTGTTCTACAGGCTATGATTGCTCTCGGAATTTCAATAAGTAGGAGATAGAGATAAAAATGGATTTGAAGCAGAATATACAGTGTCAAAGATGGCAAGACTTGCACTGACATTGAAAAATTAGTAAAACTTTTTGGCTGATTATAAAACTGATAGAATATTTTAAAAAACTAATATAGGATCACTATACAGAATTTAGAAACAATTTTTTTTATTTTTTTTATTTAAAAAAAAACTATTTTTTTAAGAGTTTATTTATTTACTCATGAGAGACACAGAGAGAGAAAGAGAGGCAGAAACACAGACAGAGGGAGAAACAGGCTCCATGCAGGGAGCCTGATGTGGGACTTGATCCCAGGACTCCAGGATCAAGCTCTAGGCTGAAGACGGCGTTAAACTGCTGAGCCACTGGGGCTGCCCTAGAAACAACATTTAAAAGGTAAAGAATGTTTTAGGGGTGCCTGGGTGACTCAGTCAGCATCTCCCATCAGCTCAGATCATGATCTTGAGGTTCTGGGATCTACCCCACATGGGGCTTCCTTCTCCCAGGGTGTCTGCTTCTCCCTCTGCCCTCCCCACCACTCATGCACAGGCATACATGCACTCTTTTGCTCTCTCTCAAATAAAATCTTTAAAAAGTAAAATAAAAATAAAGGAATGTTTTCATTGCCTACAACATATAAAACTAAAAGAGAATTTTCTTATCTAGAAAAATAACAGAAGTGAAAGTAGACACAAATAAATAGTACACATAAATATTAATATCAGTGGTTCCCTAATCATGCCCCTTATGAAAACTGGTGTCCTAGAGTGTACCTTCACTAAAATCAAATAAGAATTTCATTTTCTCATTTGCAAGGGAAAAAAAGTCAATGGAAAGAATTTTCTCATTTTAAAAGTTTTCTTTCACATATTTCTTTTTTTTTTTTTTTTAATTTTTATTTATTTATGATAGTCACAGAGAGAGAGAGAGGCAGAGACACAGGCGGAGGAAGAAGCAGGCTCCATGCACCGGGAGCCCGATGTGGGATTCGATCCCGGGTCTCCAGGATCGCGCCCTGGGCCAAAGGCAGGCGCCAAACCGCTGCGCCACCCAGGGATCCCCTCTTTCACATATTTCTTAAACCTTCAGTATCTGAGATTACTTCCTTGCTAGTTAACAACAAAACTAATGGTCCACAAATAAGTAAAGAATATTAATAGAAAAAATCTAAGTGTTTCATGAGAACACAAGATCATGAATCCCACAAGCTCATAAACATACATTTTAAATTGTTTTGGTACTGTGGCAGTCACAGCTAACTGCCTACCCTGGATCTATTCTTACTTCATAGACTACCTCAATTTTGTTCAGGGAAGCAAGCTCAGCTAAATAATCTGTATTTCCCAGACTCCCTTGCAATGTATCACAGTTCATACATAAGAACTGTCCCTTCCTCCTTCATTCTTCCATTCTGTCCTGCCTGGAGAGTAAAAGCGTTGCCTAAGGTTGTACTTACATGTACAAAGATGAAAGCTACAAGCTAAAGATGGTAGACCAGGACAACAGCAAGAATATGGAAAGAGAGAATAATTATAGAATCATCACATCTATCCTGGATTTCACCCATTCAGACTTACTGTTATAAGAAATAAACAAACATATAAATTAAAAAAGCCCTTATCATTTAAGCCACTTATTGGTCAGATCACTGATACATGTAATAAAACACAAACCTGACATATTGATTGCACACAAATTTAATTAAGATAAATACTTCTAAGCAAAAGTCTTAAATAATTTGGTGCTACATCATCCACATGATAAATTTATCAAGACCATCTGACTTCCTGATATTCTTACTTCTCTCACAAACTGAAAACCAATGCCTTAGCTCAAACTCAATACAGAAGGAATTCTATTTTGGGATCATCTTCTGAATATTATTTCAAGTATTTAATATAGTACCAGGCATCAAGAGGGCACTGTACTACCTGTCAGTGATGATTATGATTACACAGCTGCCTTCCTGAACCCAAAATGGAAATTCAGCAAAACAGGTGAGCCATTATAAAGGCCCTCAAACTTCAATTCTTCAAATAGAAATATTTTACACAAAGAAACACTCCAAACGGTGGCTCAAAACAAAAATATTTTGTTCTGGTTGCAAATGTGACCATCATACAATTTTCTAAATGTAAAATTCATCTCAATTTTCACTAAGATCTCAAAGCTAGGAAACAATATACACAAGAGGAAGGAACTCTGGGAAGCCAGGATGGCTCAGCGGTTGAGTGCCTGTCTTTGGCCCAGGGCGTGATCCTGGAGTACCAGGATCGAGTCCCACATCAGGCTCCCTGCATGGAGCCTGCTTCTCCTTCTGCCTATGTCTCTCTCTCTCTCTCTTTCTCTCTCTCTCTCTCTCTGTGTGTGTGTGTGTGTTTCTCATGAATAAAATAAATAAAAATCTTTAAAAAAAAAAAAAAAAGAGGAAGGAACTCTACTCACTGTGAACCTGAGCTGCCAAAATCCCCAACTATCAGCAGCACTAACTAGGTTCAGGCTACAGTTCAAAATGAGACCCTTTAGCCCTCCAGAATGGTACGACCTTTCTACCACCCCTCCATTAAATAGAAGGCAGTCTGTGGGATCTTGTGAGAGAGCTAACACCAGTAAAGAGCCAAAACTGAAAAAACTTTGTAAGATGTTACAATAGAACTCAGGGCTTCTCAACTTCAACACTACTGACATCTTGGGTTAGATAATTCTTTGATGCAAGGGGCCATCTTGTTCACTGGAGGACTCATAAGTATTTTAGCTCCAACCAGGAGAGTTGGTCTTGTGCTTCATCCAGTCCATGTATTTGTTATTGTAATTACACAGTTTCAACATTTCATAAGAATGAAAATAAACTGTTAGGAAAGGATCCCCGGGTGGCTCAGCGGTTTAGCGGCTGCCGTCAGCCCAGGGTGTGATCCTGGAGACCTGGGATCGAGTCCCACATCGGGCTCCCTGCATGGAGCCTGCTTCTCCCTCTGCCTGTGTCTCTGCCTCTCTCTCTCTCTCTCTCTCTGTGTCTCTCATGAATAAATAAATAAAATCTTTTTAAAAAATAAATAAATAAAATAAACTGTTAGGAAAACAAAACTGAATGCTATAGAAAGACTTAAGGTGAGTTGCTTTTAAAGAGATGGTATTGCATTATGTATAGGCAAGAGAAAAATCTAGAATTCTGCATCCACAAGTCTTTAAGTTCTTCTAAAGGGATTAAAACTAGAATTTATAACCAATGTATGCTTATTCAAGAAAGGGAAAATCCCAACTATTCTCAAAGATAAATCCTGGGCCCTCTTTCAAAATAGTGTTTAATAGGGGCAACTCAGTGGCTCAGTTAGTTGAGGATCTGACTCTTGATTGTGGCTCAGGTTCTGATCTCAGGGTTTGGGATCAAGATCCTGGTTGAGCTCCATGGGGGGGGGGGAGTCTGCTTAAGATTCTCTCTCTCCCTCTCCCTCTGCCTGCCCCCTGTTCTCTCTCTAAAAATAAAAATTAAAAAATTAAAAAAAAAACAAAAACAAAATAGTATTTAATAAATCTATATTACATTTTTAAGTTCAAATAAAATGTTGCATGAATTTATAAAACATTTTTTTGACTGTCTACTTTAAAAACTTTCTTGATTAACCACTAACTACAACAATCTTCAGGCACCAACACAAGACAGATCCTACTAGGTATAAAAATGTTCTGCCCTCAGTCATCCCCCTGTACCCTCTCATCTTGCTTCATCTCTCTCAGCATTCTCATCCACTTGCACTACTTCAGTCTCCAACTGCATTAAAGCCATCTCATCTGCCATTTCCAGTCCTCAGAGCACCGCAGGGGGGATGTCCTATAATGAATGCGAAGTACTTATCAACATGTGGGCACCTTTAGTTCATCTCTAGTTGATTCCTTATTGACTCCCCACAGGATATGTTCAAACTCTTTACCTTGTTCTTATTTCTTAAGAATAACCTCATTTCAATGGGTTTATACACATTAGATGTTAACAGTATTTCCTTTTTTGGAAAAACACACCAATCCAAACTGACCGGATCCCCAGCTGGATGGTTTCACTCTCAAAACAAGGCAAGAATGTCCCTGACCCCGTATCCAGCTGTTTATGAGAACATTTCTCTGAGAAAAACCACAATCTCTACACTGTAAACAGTAGAAATATTTAAATACTTTAAATATCCCACACCAGAAAACGGTGTGGTACAGCCAAGGAATACTGTAGAGCTGTATATATTATGTGGTAATATGGAAATATGTTCATAAATGTCAAGTGAAAAAGCAGAAGACAAAACTATACATATGCACTATCATTATGTATAAAAAACACATATAAGAAAACCCAGCCAGAAAAAAACAAAAATGGTTAAGGGACTGTGTTTATACCAGTTGAGCAATGGATGATACTCTCTTCTTTTCAAGTTTCTATACTGGTTTTATTTAACAGGGAAAAAAACTCCATGTGATTTCAAACCCAACCCCAGAAGAGAGTCTGCTATTATGGACAAAGCACTCGTTTGAATGTAGAGAAGGGCCAGGTTCATATGCTAGTTCTTCACCTTTAAAATAATAACATCTTCCCTTCCTTAGATATTGTAATGGTTAGATGCGTACTAAAAAGCAACAGTGCCTAGAACAAGTAGGTATACAATAAAAATTTTCTTTCTTCCTTTCTCCAGACCAATCTAATGACACAAATCACTGAAAATACATTTCCAGGTAAAAATCAAATAACAGATTTAGTAAATGTTGACTTGAGACCAAGCAAATGAGATAAGTTAGAAATTAAATTCTCTTCAACTTGTTTATTAACCATATTATGATAGTTATCTTCTACCATAAAAATATAAGAGGGAAAATAAACTGTACTCAGTATTTCATGATACAAAACCAAAAGTAGTTTACATTAATATTAAAAAGTATCAATGATAGAGATGACTAAAACTCTCTAAGCTATATTTAACAAAAGAAATTTCACATATGCCACACAATTATCTGACTGGTATTTTTCATCGCATTCTACATACTACTGCCAAACCACCCTTTGTTAAGTATCATTTTGAAAGTGTCAATCCTCCACCCAACACCTACAATCATTCCCTGCTGCCTCAATTCTTAATGCCTCTGCTTAGGCAAGGTGATGGGGAGGACAGTCTACTACAGGATCAGAAAGAAGAAAAGAGCCAGATCCTGAGCCAGGTATTAAAGGTACTCTGGGCCTTTCCAGAGTCCTAATTATAGTTTCCAAACTGGAAAACTCTCTCCTCCTTTTTCTGACTAGCTTGGCAAGCCTGCGTGCTTTCCCTCTTGCAGATCCATAAACTGTTATATTTCAGTTATTAAAAAGAATGATGAAGAATCTCCGTACTTCCTAATATAACACATTAAGTTTTTTAAAAAGCAAGGTTTTTTTAAATGTATGACACAAACTATTTTTAATGTCTATATACAAAAATCTGAAAGGTATATACATAAAAATATGAAGCACAGTTATCCCTTGGTAGAATCTGAATTTTCTTCTTTATTCTATATTACTCTGAACTGCCTGAGTTTTATAATGAACTTGTATTACTTCTTAAATCAGATAAAATAAATATGTGCTACAGCATGTAAGAATCCTGAAAAAATGTTAGGTGAATGAAGCCAGGCACAAAAGGCCACGTACTGTATGATTCCATTTATATGAAATGTCCAAAATAAGTAAATCCATAAAGACACAAAGTCTATATGGCTGCCACCTGTGGCAGATAGGAGCAGATTAGTATTAGGGTTGACTATTAATAGATATGGAAATTCTCTTTGGGGTGGTAGAAATGTTCTATAATTATACAGTAGATAGTAGAGATGGTTACACAACTTATTGAATATATTAAAAACCACTGAACTACATACTTTAAAATGGTAAACTTTACACTATATGAATTATATCTCAAAAAACATAATTTTTAAAATCATATAAAACAATCCTATTAAAATTTTTTTAATGAAACAAAGAAAAATGAACAGGCATTATAATTTGATGTCCAAGAGGCAGGCCGCCCTAAGACAATACTGCCTAGATCAGTACCCTGGCTCTGCACTGATCAGCTCTGTGCCTCAGTAATTTGATCAGCTCTGTGCCTCAGTAATTTAACCACTCTCTACCTCGCACCTGTAAAATGGGGATAATAAAAGTACCTATCTCATAATGTTGGCAGAGAAATAAAGATAAGGAAAGCACTCAGCACTGCATGACACATCATAAGTGCTATACTGTTAGTTTTCCTTATTATTATTATTACACCAGCACTGGAGAGGCTATGGGAAATGAGCACTCAAACCAACCATCAAAGTGTGAATCAGTAGAACCTCTCACAAAATAATGTGTTGGTATATAATGAGTTTTATTAATATTTATCCTTTAACTCAATAATTCTATTTCTAGGAAATTACGATAAGGAGAGAAGAAAAAACGTGTATGGATGCATGATTGTTAACAGCACTTTTTATAACAAAGTAGAAAACGGCCTCAGTATCCATCTGTTGGGAATTAATTAAATAAATTATTGATGAAATACTAGTAGCCATTAAAGTATACAGTAGAAACACATAAACTGATATGGAAAGACCAAAATCCACGGTGAAGTAAAGAAGAGCAGGTTATAAAACTACAGGGCTATAATCCAATTTATATTTTACAACATACACATATTTACACACATATTTTAGGATTTTTTTTTAAGATTTTATTTATTTTTTCATGAGAGGCAGAGACACAGGCAGAGAGAGAAGCGGGCTCCATGCAGGGAGCCCAATGTGGGACTCGATCCAGGGACTCCGGGATCACGCCCTAAGCCAAAGGCAGAGGCTCAGCTGCTGAACCACCCAGGCGTCCCATATTTTAGGATTTTTGCAAGTAAAATTAACACATTTTCTCCATCAAAAAATTTTAAATATCAATAAATAAATCTAAACACAACAATATCACCTTCTGGTTCAATTTCTAGCCACTATTCCTTAGAATTGCAACACTAAGTAAAATAGGAGGTAGCGAGAATCCAGGAAAGTCACCCACAAAGACAAAAATCTACAAAACAAGCTACAAGTTGGCAAAGGAAAACTTGAAATTATTTTAAAAGCACATTTAAAAAGGATTTCACAAAACTCTACTGCATTAGGAAGAGTTCCAGACTTGTAGTTCCAATTATTTGATTAGATAACGCTATGATATTGGGCAAGCACCAAATCTCTCTCCAGTTCCCTGGAGTAAAAATCTCTCATAGAATTTCAAGGAGTAAATGAGATCTTTACAAAAGAGCAATGGAAACTATACAGGATACTTTTCATCTTTAGACGAAACAACCCAAACTAAAACTTTACCTTTTTTTTTTTTTTAAAGATTTTATATATTTGAGAGACAGAAGAAGCACAAGCGGGGGGCGGGGGGGGGGGCAGAGAGTGAGGGACAAGCAGACTCTTCACTGAGCCGGAGCCCCACACAGGGCTCGATCCCAGATGGGGCTCCAACCCAAGGTCCTGGCATCATGACCTGAGGCAAAGTTAGATGCTTAACTGACTGAGCCACCGAGCCACTCCCAAAACCAAAACTTTTAAAAGACACTATCACAACCCCAAGACTGTTGTAAAATAGTGAAGAATTCAAAACAAAACAAAACAACCCCAGGTCTAATTAAATGGTAATCAGGAAATACAATCTGAAAAAGAAGGGACCAATAATGGTAAACACATAGCACCACCTAAAAAATACCTTAAACCACTTTAAAGAGAAAAGTATATGAAAAAAATGAACACAGGACACTACACACAGACTAAAATGACTTGTGAAGAATGAGGAATCTAAATGTATCATTTAGACTATAAACAATTGAACTGATAGAGAAATATCAGCAATATAGATTCACTTGCAAAACAGTATTAGATGAAAGCTAACAAGACCAACTAAACTTAAAAATCTCAAAAGTCTGGATGTTATACTATGTTGTCAAATTGAACTTAAATTTTTTAAAAATTCCCAAAAGAGGGACACCTCAGTGGCTCAGTTAGTTGAGTGACCAACTCTTGACGTGGGCTCAGGTAATGATCTCAAGATTATGTAATCGAGTACCACATGGGGAAAAAAAAATCCCTGCTCAGCAGAGAGTCTATTTCTCTCCCTCACCCTCTGCCCATCCTGCGCTCACACTCGCTCTAAAATAAATAAATAACACTTTAAAAAAAATTGGGGGCACCTAGGTAGCTTAGTTGGTTAATTGTCAGCTTTTTATTTTGGCTCAGGTCATTATGTCAGGGTCAGGAGATGGAGCCCCTAAGCATCAGACTCTTGATGTTGGTCAAGCCATGATGTCGAGGTCAGAAGATGGAACCCTCTGTAGGCTTTGCGATCAGCAGGGAGTCTGCTCTGAGATTCTCTTTCCTCCTCTGCCTCCCCCACAAATAATTTTTTTTTTAAATCCCAAAAGGTGATCTCACTTATGAACCAGATCACCAGATTAAACAGAAAATGCCAAAGCAAATATGAATATCAAGAAAAAAGTTCAAATTTTTTATGGTATAAAATGAAGCAATTACAGCATAAACACTGGAGAATGGCAATCATCACGGATTGCTTCTTTGTATCTTTCTATATTCCTCAAGTTTTTTACATCAAACAAATACTGCCTTTATAACAACAAAAAAAGGTGGTTTTTTTTTAACCATGGAAGAGAAAAACTCAGAATATCTGCACAAAAATAAGAGAAATGGAGCTGTGGCTGAAAACATAATACCTGTCAAAGTTTCTGAAGGCAGAAGAATGTGTTAAGAACTTTAGAACCTGAAATGACTTTTCAAAAAATGATGAGACAACTGAGCCATGAAAAATACATGACACCTGTAAAAAAGAAATCTATTCAAATAGTAACAAAGGAATAACAGTAAAGCATCTAATAAACTCAAAGCAAATAGTGAGAGAATTTTAAGATTTAAACAGAATTGCAAAGTGTATGAGAAGAGAATGTATGCCAACTCCTAAATGCTCATTTATCCCATGAGAGAAGCTAATAATGGAACTAATTTTAAGAATAATGAAAATAGTTCTGTTAAAACAATGTTTCTAACAATGAAAAATGGGGGAAGGGGGGAGAAAGAGGAAGGGGATAAATGGGTTGACATTATCTCCCAATCCAGATTAAAAGAAACTGAGAATTTAAATTCCATTAAAGAAACTACATATACAAGGGAAATAAAAGATCAAAAAAAGTGAAATAATTGGTTATAATAAAAAAAAAAGTAATAAATGTTGACCAGGATGTGGAGAATTAGAACATTGCTGGTGAAATGTAAAATGGCACAACCACTTTGGATAACAGTTTGGCAGGTTCTTAAAATGTTAAATGTAAGGTTTACCATATGACCGAGTAATTCTGCTCCAGTATAAACCCAAAGGAACTGAAAACATGTCCACACATAAATTTGTACATGAATGTTCAGAGAAGCATTATTCATAATAGCCAAAAAGAAGAAAACAACCCAAATGTCTATCAAGTGAGAAATGGATAAACAAAATGTGATATACATATATATCCATGTATTTTAATATTACTGAAACATAAAATGGGTATGAAGCACTGACACACACTACAATATGGATGAACCTTGAAAATGCTAAATGAAAGAAGCCAATCATAAAAGGCCACATACTATAGGACTCCATTTGTATGAAATGTCCAAAATAGACAAATATACAGCAAAAGGTACATTAGTGGCTACCTCAAGCTGGGGGGCTGGGGTTTGGAGAGTGAATGCTGAAGACTATAAAGTTTCTTTGGAGTAGGACAAAAATGTTCTACAATTGATTGTGGTGATGGTTGTACAATCTTGTGTCTATTCTACTAAAAATACTGGATTATACACTTTAAAAAATGATGATGATGGAGGGTGGCACAAACATAATTACTTCATTTAGTAGAAGTGGGTGGATGCTTATAAAAAATGAATGGTCTACATCTATATTGGGAAACAAATCCTAACATTTAAAAACTAAAAGACAAACACAAATCCAGAAAGGATGGATATCATCATGACTTCAGGAGATACTTTTGTGGAAGGTTTTTTTTTGAGAGAGAGGGAGAGAAAGAGCACATGCATACATATGTGAGTGGGGGGTAAGATGGAAGGAGGTAAAATCCTAAGCAGGCTCCACACTCAGTGCAGAGCCTGAGATAGGGACTCCACGCCATGACCCCAAGATCATGATCTGAGCTGAAATCAAGTGTCAGAGACAACCAACTGAGCCACCAAGGCACCCCTATTGGAGATACTTTAAATGTACTCTACAAAAATAAAAGTACAACAAAAAATGAAATAAATAAAATTCAATGCATATATCCCAGAGTAACAAAAATATAAGAAAAACTGAAAAACCATTCAAAATAAACCTATTATCATTGTAATTGGAGGCTTCACTATTTCATTAACAGGAGATGACAAAACAAAGAATTAAAAAGCACAGAACTAATAGTGAAAGGGAATATAAAGGAAGGGAGAAGAAATGTTGGGAAATATCAGGAAGGGAGACAGAACATAAAGACTCCTAACTCGGGGAAACGAACTAAGGGTGGTGGAAGGGGGGAGGAGGGCGGGTGTTGGAGGGGAATGGGTGACGGGCACTGAGGTGGACACTTGACGGGATGAGCACTGGGTGTTTTTCTGTATGTTGGTAAATTGAACACCAATAAAAATTAACTAAAGTAAAAAAATAAATAAATAAATAAATAATAAAAAGCACAGAACTGACAAAGTATAAACTATTCTCCTTGGTAGAACCCAATCTGGCAAGAAAAAAGATTTAGACAGACAGATACATACAGATAGATATAGAAAGAGACTATGATAAGGCAAATGCTACAGTCTTAACAACTGGGAAATCTGGGTATATTATTGAACTTTTCTCTAAGTTTGAAATTAATTCAAAATAAAAAATGTTAAGTAAAATTAATAGTTATATAATAGGGGACCAAGAAGCCAAGGATATAACACTTTCTTTCTTGGACTACAGGGATCTTACACAAAATTTGTTCTCCTGCTGGGATGCAGACAGACACCTAGTTTTCCTACCAAAAGCTACAAATTCTACAAGATTTTTTTTTAAGATTTTATTTTATTTATTCATGAGAGGCACAGAGAGAGAAAGGCAGAGACACAGGCAGAGGGAGAAGCAAGCTCCATGCAGGGAGCCCAATGTGGGACTCGATCCCGGGTCTCCGGGATCATGCCCTGAGCCGAAGGCATTCAACCACTGAGCCACTCAGGTGACCCTCTACGACACATTCTTAAACCATAATGCGAAACCACAAAACAAAATATCTGTAACATACCTATACTTACATGTTTTATAAGAATGACAAGAGGAATTTTATCTGAAATATCCTTGTGGTAAGGAAAAAGACATATAATGATCAGTTTCCACCTAAAGAACTTGAAAGAGAAAAAAAGGGAAACTTGAAGGGGAAAAGATGTAATACTAAGATAGAAAATTAATAAAGGAAAACTAGATATGATAAAAACATCATCAAAGAGCTTTTCAAGGAAAACAGTATAATCAGAAGCAGGGTAGCCTTCAAATATGAAGAGGTAGAAGGTGGATTCAAGGAAAGGGTTGAAAAGGAAAAGAATAGAGTACAGTGGGAGGTGCAAGGAGCATAGGCAGGAGAGGTCTCCAGCCAGGAAGGGCTGAGCACTGCAGAAATAAGGATTTGCATCTAACTTGGTCATTGTGAATAACAGGAATGAGGGAAGAAATATATACACCAATTTGACTCTCTTCCAAACAGGCTCTCCATCTCAAATTAAAAGCAACACACTTCACACTGCCTCCTACAGCATAAGATCCAGAAGCCAAGGGAGAAAAAGATCAATGAAAGCCTAGCTAGGCAAGGATTGGCAAAGAGAAGTACTCATGCCCCACTGGACAGCTCTAGGTGACTTTTGCCATCTAGAAACAAGAGCCCGATGTTACCAATACCTCCCAAGTTTAGAAAGGGTGATCAAACTCCAGATTTTTAAGGAAAACCTCCAGATTTTTAATGGTTAGTAACCAATGCAATTTTTTTAAAGATTTTACTTATTTGAGAGAGAAAGTGAGTGAGACAGAGAGAGCATGGTGGAGGGGGGTTGGTCAGAGAGAGAAGCAGACTCCCAGCTCAGCGGGGAACCCACTGCGGGGCTCCATCCTGGGACTCCAGGATTATGACCTGAACCAAAGGCAGGTACTTAACGGACAGAGCCACCTAGGCACTCCCAATGCAAATTTTTAAAACTGTGCAGGACAAACAAATGCTCTTAGTTCTCCCCATGTCCACAGTTGTCCTCTATCACTGTGTTCCCAGTCTCTTTTCTCCAGATCGCCTTCACCAATTCCAGCCTTCGCTTTCTAAAACCATGATGTTGCTCAAATCCTTAAAGTTTCCCTGTCTTCAGAGCAAGTAGCAAACCTCAGCCTTCAAGGCCTTCCACTAATGTGGCAATGTGACTCACTTGCTACTTTTATCCCCACACCCCAAATATCCCAAGATTCCCCCTCCCTGTTTTTTTCTTTTCTTTTTTTTTTTTTAAGAGTTGTCTTTTTTAATTCATGAGAGACACACACAGAGAGGCAGAGACAAAGGCAGAGGGAGACTTGATCCCAGGACCCCAGGATCACAACCTGAGCCAAAGGTAGATGCTCAACCACTGAGCCACCCAAGCACCCCTGGGCCTTTTCCATCACCATTCCCTCGGCCTAGAATACCTACCCTTCCCAGCTCTCCTCAGTTTCTATGTCCATTCAGTTATTCATTCTACAGATAAATATGTAGAGGCACCTAATTTTGTGCCAGACACTATTCTAAGCACAGTCAATAGGGCAGTGAATAAAACACAAAAATCCCTGCCCTCGTGGAGGTATATAGAGGAGACAGATAATAACAAGTATAGTAGGTCACACAGGAAAAGTTGCTTTGAAACAGGAAAAAAAGCATTAAGAAAGATTAAGGTGAGAGAGGGGCAGAGAGGATGGAAGTTGGAAAAGGCTGCAATTTTAAGGCATTATTTTGAAAGTGACATTAAAGACCTGAAGGCACTGAGGGGATAAATTAACTGGGAAAAGAAGGTTCCAGGCAAAAGGAGTATCAAAGCAAAGCCCTCAGGCAAAAGTGTGCCTCTTGTTTCAAGTTGACATTCTACTCTGTCTATTGGGCCCAGGTGAGTGCCACTTACTCAGAGACACCGTTTTTCGATTCCTACAAATCAGAATTATTCATTCCCTCAACACCGTACTTATATCTTCCTTAGGGCACCTTACAGTAAAAAACTTTCTTTTTAAACATGTATGAGTGACCATTGAGCAATTAATCAAGAGTCAGGTAAAGGAGGAAATAATTTAAAAATGAGACATAGGAGCACCAGGGCAGCTCAGCCAGTTAAGCATCTGCCTTCAGCTCAGGTCATGATCCTGGGATCTTAGGATGGAACCCCACATCAGGCTCCCTGCTCAGCAGGGTGTCTGCTTCTGCTTCTCCCTCTCCCCCCTGCTTGTGATCTCTCTCCCTCTCTCAAATAATAAAATTTTTAAATTAAAAAAAAAAAGAAACGAAATATACACATTTTGAACTTCACACATCTAAACAAACATACATTCATTTCCTGTATAGCACCAAATGCAGTGCCCTCCTTTCTTAGGTAAGCTACACCTACAACCTATTAACTACAATGTCCATTTTCCTTTCCTTTAAATTAAGAGACGTAGGCACTTGGATGGCTCAGTCGGGAGAGTATTCAGGGTCCTGAGTTCAAGCTCCACATTGGGTGTAGAGATAACTAAAAGAGATACTTAAAAATACTTGCAAATTTTTCTAAGAGTAGAATCCTTTCAGAGATTTATAAGGTTTCCCCAAACTGTTTCAGTTGTCTTGACCACAATCTAATTCACTGAAAGGCAATTCTCTCTCTCTCTCTCTCTCTAACCTTTATCAAGTCTTTGCAAAGCATTTCATTAAAAGACAACTTTTTGGATTAATACTGCACCAATGAGTAATTTTTGTTATTTTATACTCAAAGGATCGCTCGTATAACTTTGAGAACAAACACAACTGATTCTTTCTTGGTAAGCAGAGAAGTATATGATTCACAGGCAAACAAGAGCTAACTTACCAGCTTGAGCATCTGGGTGCTATGGGAATTGGTTAGTATGTTTACTAAGGGAATGTCTAATCCAAAATGCTAAAATCAAACCCAGCAAATGATCTTAATAGACATTTTTCCAAACAAGATACGTAAAGAGCCACTAAATGCATAAAAATGTGCTCAACATCATTAGTCATTAGTTAAATGGAAATCAAAACCACACTGATACATAACTTCACACCCACTAGGATAACTATAATCAAAAAGACAAGAACAAGCGTTGGCCAGGGTGTGGGGAAATCGGAACCCTCATACATTGCTGGTGAAAATGTAAAATGGTACAGCTGCTTTAGAAAACAGTTTGGGAGTTCCTCAAAATGTTATACACAGAGTTACTATGTGACTCAGAAACTATTCCTAGGTATACACCCAAGAGAACTGAAAACATATGTCCACACAAAAATGTCTACATCAATGTTCATAGCAGCATATTCATAATAGATGAAAAGTGGAAATAACCCAAATGTCCACCAACTGATGAATGGATAAACAAAATGTGGTCCATACAATGAAATACTATGCAACCATAAAAAGTACTTAAGTTCTAACACATGCTACAAGACAGATGAACCTTGAAAACATTACACTAATTGAAAGAAGCCAATCACAAAAGGCCACATGTTGCAGGATTCCATTTACATTCAATGTCCAAAAAAACAAATCCACAGACATTGAAAGTAGATTAGCAGTTGCCAGGGGTTGTACGGAGAGAGGAAAATGAAGTGACTGTTTATAAGTATAGGGTTTCTTTTTGGGGTGATGAAAATGTTCGGTCATTAGATAGTCATGACGGTTGTACAATTTTGTGAATATACTTAATTGTACACTTTTTAAAAACTCCAGTGCTGTCAGTGTTCAATAAATGCTTATTAATAGGGGAAATGTTGAGAGAAAGCCCAGATGTATTAAACAGAAATTTCTTTACATAGATTTATAAAAGGCTAACTACTTCTGTTAGAATACAAAGCCCTTGAAGGCAGCGATGGCCTCTCATTTATTTCCCTTAACATCTAGCATACTAGAGTACCCTAAGCAGGTACTCAATCAAGGTTCACAAATAAATTAATAAAGACCCACATATTACATACCAAGGATCTAGAAGTCCTGGTCAAGATTCCACACAGATGTTTAAAAATTCACTTTTTAGTCCCCAAAATTCTGAATTGCCACTAATAAGACACATCTCTTAATATGAAATTCATAACATCCATTTGTACCATCTTTACCACTCTGTCACAGTCCAAAGGACCCACTTCTAATTTCCATGACTTTTATTTTTTTTTTTTATTTATTTATTTATGATAGTCACAGAGAGAGAGAGAGAGGCAGAGACACAGGCGGAGGGAGAAGCAGGCTCCATGCACCGGGAGCCCGATGTGGGATTCGATCCCGGGTCTCCAGGATCGCGCCCTGGGCCAAAGGCAGGCGCCAAACCGCTGCGCCACCCAGGGATCCCTAATTTCCATGACTTTTAAAACCTACTTCAAATTCTCCACCTTTATATCTACCACCAAATGCCACTAATTGGTCTCTCACTATGTTTTTCCACTTCTTTAGCCACATTCCTAAGATAGAAATACTCACATAGTTAGCCTCATTTGTTCTTCTCAACCTAGAGTCCAAACGAAGCATCGTCATTATCTTCATATTACAAATGAGGATAAAATGCCACATCTAAGGTCACCTGGTCCCTTAGGTTCAAAGTTCATCTTTCTTCACATGTAATGTGAAGTCATGTAATTCCAAATTTTTTTCTCTTTGGATGACAAGGAACTTTCTGGTAAGTTAATTTTTTAAAAATAAGTACAAATAAGAAGATACAAAACACCAAAGCAGTAACTATAAAGTCCAGAATGACTGGAGAGCTGAGGCATGAAGACAATTAAAAAAAGCTTGTTTAGAAAAAGAAGAAATAAACAAAGGACCCAGTGCTTTGGGAAGATGTTGTAATATCAAGAGATGACAAGGACAAATACAGACCCATTCAGTTTCTTCTTTGCTTTGGTAAACATCAAGGAGCTTGATCTTGAAGAAAAGAACGATCATAAAAGGAAGCTAACATCTGAGGTAAGTGGCATGATTCTTGGACAATAACAATACACAGCTAGTTCAAAAGAATCTGCATTCTGATCTAAACAAATCACAATCCGTGATACTGAAAAAACTTTAAGATCTGACTGCTGATTATCTAAGCTATCTTGACACAATGCCAGAAGACCAGAAATGTATGCTCAACTTTCAAAAAAAGGAGAAATGCCAATCCAGAAAAGCATCTATAGGTAAACATGCCACGTATCCCCTGAAAAAGTCTAGAAATGGGCAAATAGGTTTCTGAACATGATAAAATGTAAAAGCCAGCTGGGATCTTAATTAAGGCAGGCTATACAACATTATCTATCAGATAGGATTATTAAAACGGAAAAAGGGAGAATGATACACACATATACATAACTGATTCTAACAAGACAATCAGACAGAATCTTTAAATAATAGGCTAGTGAACAAAATGGGAAAATGTTGGACAGCAGAAGTTCAAAAATCTGTTAAACTCTACAAGGAGGATGCATAGCTGGCTGAACATCTGGTTGATTAATGTATCAACAACAACCAATTTGGAAGGAAGTCTCCAGTAAAATATCATAGAGCTGCATCCTTTTCCGTGATCTAGACAACTTCTATTAAAAGGTTTTTATTCTTAATAAAAACTGATTTTTATTCTTAATAAAGCCACAGACCTGCTCTTCAGATTTGCAAAGGCCACAATACTGTGAGTGACCAAAACACAAAAAGCCTGATAGAATCAGATTCCAGAACGGTCACAGTTGGCTGAAATGATGATCCAAAATTAAAAGTGAAAATTAACAGGGATTTATTTGTTTTTAATATTTTATTTATTTATTCATGAGAGACACAGAGAGAGAGAGAGGCAGAGACACAGGCAGAGGGAGAAGCAGGCTCCATGCAGGGAACCAGGATCACACCCTGGACTGAAGTGGGCGCTAAACCGCTGAGCCACCCTGGCTGCCCTTAACAGGGATTTAACTATAGGAAACAAACTGAGGGTTGCTGGAGGTGCGGTGGGTGGGGGATGAGAGCATTTCAAGTAATGAGCACTGGGTGTTATATGCAACTGATGAATCATTAAACTCTACCTCTGAAACAAATAACAGAGTACATATTAATTAAATTGAATTTAAATTTTAAAAAAATTTTTAAAAGAAAAGTAACAGGAAGTCAAGGCCAGCATTTAGATTTTGAAACTAAAATACAGGAAGGAATAATCTTCAGTTTATGTGGGAAATGCCTGGGTAATAAAAGTGACTACAAAAAAAAATCCATGTAAAATCTCACGATGCATTAATAGATGCCTATGCCCAGATCGGATTGCTACAGTTCTTAAAAAAATTACCTCTTTCCATATGAATCATTCTCGGATTTTCATTCTATAAAGTTATAACAAGAATCTACAAATATCATTTAGTTAAAGCTCTAGCTTTAGACCCAGCTTTATTCACATGAATAGCTTTATTCACATGGATCTTAGCATTAGAAAACATTTTGAGAAGCCTAATTTATTTACATGGATATCAATATATCCTTGAAAGATGGCTAGATATTATCAAATCCAAGTCACTCTTTTAACAGAAGAGGAAATTAAGAAAGATTAAGTTACTAAGCTAAGCTCCTTAGCAAGGGCCTGGATCTCCAAATCAGTCCCCTTTTCCTACACCATGAGGGTTTCCAGCCCCGTGTCCTTACTTAAAAGTTGTACTTTGCACTGAAGAGTTAGAAAACATACACAGAAACATCCATCAACACACATTGTATTTTGCTAAGGACAAATTAGCTTAGCAAGAACAAATAATCACAGCACATTAGCCAGTAAAATATTTTGACATGGTGTGATCACTTACAAGTTTGATAATAACAAATATTTGCTACAAAAAGGCACTCCAATATACAAATGGTTTTTATTCTTAACCATGAATGTGTGATTATTTATTAAAGCACTATCCCATATCCCACTTAACATTAAAAAAATAAAGTGAAAGTTATTACATGGATGGAAAAGCTTTTAATGGACATGCCATTGTTTAAGGTGCTCAAAATCCCTCCCCCATCATAAAACATACCATTATGAAAATTACTAAGGATTTTAGACCTTGAAATCTAAACAGCAGGCCAAAGGTTTTCTTCACGGAGGGTAGCATCTGTGCTGAGACCCCCTTGGTCCCTCCTCACTCCCCCAGAAACAATGCCCCTTCAATAGCCCAAAGGTACAAATGTTGTCTGGCAGACAGGCCAGTGGATCCCCGGGGTGGCCTTAAGTCCATCCTCTTTTCCCTTTCCCCTCCTCCTCCCTCCCCCCACCCTCCACCCCCCACCAAGCCTCTTCTCCCGCCCTCTGGGTTTAGAGAAGACAAGTGGAGAATTGAGAATTGATAAAAGGTAAGTTAGCAAGGCTGTGGCTTACGATCTCTACCATCTGCTAGGCCAGCTCTAGGAGGATGCACCCACCCCTAAATCAGACCTGGAAGCTTCTCCTTGCCCCAGGGTCCTCTGGGACCCCTTTTGAAAGGAAGAAGGAACTTTACAGCCCAGATACCCTCATCTCCAGTCTCTTCCATTAGAGCCCCAGCAAGCTCTTTGTTTCCAAGACCTGGGGAAGGGGGGTGGGGGGAGGGGGAAGGCCTTGGAGAAGGGGAGAGGTCACTCCCTTGCTCCCATTGCTGCCAATCTCCAGGCCCTCCCGCAAAACACACAAACACGCGCACAGGGATCATGCTCTTTGAACCGGTTCCCTTTCCCCACACCACCTTAAACACCCACGGTCACACCTAGCTACAGAGAGGCACTTCCTGAAATCCAATTACTAGCTTTCTTGACCCAAACCCTGCGCAGGATGACTCCCTAGAGCTCCCTCCCTCTGAATGGACACCCACGGGTTCACTCCAGGACACCCATCCCTCCTCCTCCGTGCATGCCCCAGGGTGTATCCCAGAGCCCCCCGCAGATCGCACGACTGCACAGGGTCATTTCCTGCGCCCCAGGACTTTTCCTTGCAGACATCCACAGACCTCGCGGTCACTCCACCCCCCCCCCACGGCAACTCTGAACCCAAAGGACAAATACACACACACACAGGCGGTTGGGCAGCGTCAATCCACGTCCTCTGGGCCGCCCGTGCCCTGCACCCGCACCAACAGTCCGAGACCCCAGGTCCCGGGTCACTCCGGGGCCGAGGCTCGCCCCCCCGCCCGCAGCAGCCCCCCGGCGTCACACACACACACACACGCACGCACGCACCCGGCCTCCCCGCAGCCCTCACCACGCACACGCACACCCGCGCTCCCGCGTGCACACCCGCGGTCACACCAAGAGCCCCGCCGCCCCCCCCCCCCGCCCCCGCCGGGTCCCGGCCCCGCAGCCCACGGCGCCCCGGGCCGCTCCCGCGCAGACGCTCGACACACACGGCCGCACGCGCGGCCACTCCCCGGGACCCCGCCGCGCCCCGCGCCCCGGCCCCGGCCCCGGCCCTGCCCGCGCGGCCGCCGGACTGGGGGGGGCGGGGGGAGGGGCCGCAAGGGCGGGCTCCGGCCGCTCCTACCTGAGCAGTTGATGCTCTTGCCTCTGCCGCCGGGACAGTCCCCGCCGCCGCCGCCGCCGCCGCCGCCGCCGCCCGGGGGCTGGTTGGACGCGCGGCTCCCGGGCAGAGAGAAGGCGAAGAGCAGGAGCACCGACGTGTAGCCGCAGAAGGCGAGCGGGGGCGCGGCAGGCAGCCGGAGCGGCGCCTCAGCGGCCGCGGCGCCCATGGCTGGCGCCCCTGGACGGCGGGAAGCGCAGGGAGCCGCAGGCCCGGGGCATCCAGCCGCGCGCCGGGAGCCCCGCCGCCGCCTCGGCGCCTCCTAGCAGCCCCTCGGCATCCCGGGCCCGCCCGCCGCGCCCGCCAGGCCCCGGCCCGCGCGCTCGGGACGGATCGGAGGGGCGCGGGGCGCGCGCGGGGGTGCGCGCGGGGGTGCGCGCGGGGGTGCGGGCCCGCGTGGGGGAGCCCGAGGCGGGGGGCGCGGGCGGGCGGGCGGGCGGGAGCGCGCGCGCGGCGGGCGGGGGGCGCGGGCGGGGCGGGGCGCGGGCGGGGGCGCGGGCGGGCGCAGCCCCTCGCTCGCCGCTCGCCTTCCCTTTGTGTCCGCGGCCGGCGCCACCGCGTCACAAAGACCCCGGCCCGCCCGGCGAGGGGCGCGTGACAGAGCCGCGGGCGGGAGGGGAGGCTGCGACCCCGCCCCGCGCACACCCCCGGCGCCCGCGTCGGCAGCCCCGCCCCCGCCCCCGCCCCCGCCCCCGCCCGCGGCCGGCGCCGCCTCCGGGGGAGCTATTGTTCCTGCGGCGGGGCGGGGGCGGGGGCGGGGGCGCGGGGGGCGCTGCCGGGACGGACGCCTTTGCCGCCCTTTGCAAGTGGTTTTCGAGCATTGCCTCGGCCCAGCAGCGAGGCCGCGAAGGAAGGGCAGGTGGTCCATCACCCATCTCTGCCCTCGGCAAAGAAACTGAGCCGCGGAGAGGCGAAGGTGACTGGTCCAAGGTCGCACCCCAAGAACTGGGCAGCATCCGAACTGGGACCCAAGTTCCAACTCCCGCTGTGCAGTTCTTAGAGATGCGGCGAGCGGCTACGCTGCTCACCCCACCCCGTCCCCACAAACACCAACTGAATTTAAAAGACCCTTTTAAACATCCATATTGCCCTCTCCCACTCCCCATAAGAGCTCATCTTGCATATGCATTTGCCAACTTGCCACATGCAAGACCTGGACGAAGCTTGTCACGAGCGTTCTCCCCAATTCTTTTTTGCAGCCCTGCAAGGGAGTTTTCATTTTCATCCCCATCCCATAGATGAGGAAGTTGGGCCCCAGAGAGGCCATGTGGTCGGCCTCCCCGTCGGTGCTGTCTCCATCACATCTTGGTAGAGGAGACCTAGGGTAGTAAGGTTATGGACTGGATTGTTCCAAGGTCCTCTGCCTTTTCCGTAGATTATGCGGCTTCTCGCCTTGGAGTTTTTTGTTGTTTTTTTTTTAAATCCCGTTGAAAAATTGATAAATATGCCTCAACATTTTTAAATGTGCGAAAAGCCACCACAAGCAAAGCCACATCAGAGAAAATATTTTCAATGTGAATAGGAGATAATATAGTCAATATGAAGAATATAAATCAAGAGGTAAACGTTGACATAACAGAAAAATGAGAAGCTGACTTGTCTTTTTAACTTAAGATACAGGGATGCCTGGGTGGCTCAGGGGTTGAGACTCTGCCTTCAGCTCAGGTGGTGGTGACCCTGGGGTCCCAGGATCAAGTCCTGCATCGGGCTCCCCTTAGGGAGCCTGCTTCACCCTCTGCCTCTTTCTGTGTCTCTCATGAATAAATAAGTATTTTTAAAAATAAATAACATAAAATACGACAATATATATGAAGGCATATTTAAACCCAGTAGTAAAGCCAAACTGTGGAAGGAGGCTCGGTGTCCATCGAAAGATGAGTGGATAAAGAAGCTGTGGTCTATGTATACAATGGAATATTCCTCAGCCATTAGACACGACAAATACCCACCATTTGCTTCGACGTGGATGGAACTGGAGGGTATTATGCTGAGTGAAGTAAGTCAATCGGAGAAGGACAAACATTATATGGTCTCATTCATTTGGGGAATATAAAAATTAGTGAAAGGGAATAAAGGGAAAGGAGAGAAAATGAGTGAAAATACCAGTGAGGGTGACAAACATGAAAGACTCCTAACTCTGGGAAATGAACAAGGGGTATTGGAAGGGGAGGTGGGCGGGGGGAGGTTGGGGTGATTGGGTGACAGGCACTGAGGGGGGCACTTGGCGGGATGAGCACTGGGTGTTATGCTATATTTGTTGGCAAATTGAACTCCAATAAAAAAAAATTTTTTTAAAAACCCACTAGCAATAAAAGGGAGATTGAAACCACAAGGGGTTTTTTTCCTCAACATAATTAACAATAGTTAAAAGAATTAACAAAATCTAGCACTATTAATTTATACATCTTGGGAGGGCAATTTGAGTTTATATCAAAAACCTTTAAAATATGTTTACCCTGTATTTTTTTAAGATTTTATTTATTCATTCATGAGAGACACAGAGAGAGAGGCAGAAACGCAGGCAGAGGGAGAAGCAGGCTCCATGCAGGGAGCCTGATGTGGGACTCCATCGCAGAACCCCAGGATCCCACCCTGGGCTGAAGACAAGTGCTAAACCGCTGAGCCACCCAGGGGTCCCCTGTTTACCCTTTAAATCTAGGAATTCCGGGTATCAGAATTTATCCTAAAGAAATCATTGTACAAGCACACAAATATGTATGTAAGGATGTTCATTACTTTTTTATAGTAGTAAATATAAACTAAATGTCCATCTGTGGGAAATAAAGTATGGTGCCTCTTTGTATGGCGAAGTATTTTGCAATTTTATTTATGATGATAACATGGAAAAAATATTGATGAGTTGAGAAAATCCCATATTTCTAAAACATACATGTGTGTGTACACATCCCTAGGAAAGATGTCAAGAAAAATATACAGCTATATATTAACTGTGATTATCTCTGAAAGGGGGCTTATGAGTAATTGGCACTTGTCCTTTATACTTTTCTATATTGTCTGAATTGTTTTTCAATGAAAATTTTTATATTTATAATTTAAAACTCTATTTTCTTCTCAATTATATTTTCAACTGGCTTTTTATGTAAATTCATATGTTAACTTTTTGTTAAGATTTGCCTCAAACCTTTAAACTGCTAGCATGGCAATTGGTAAAATGAAAATCCAGCTTCTGGCTTCTGTTTCAAGTGTGATCCCAGGTTTCTGACTGCTGAGCCACAGCTAAAGGCTCCTTCTCAGAGCATTCCTTCAACAGCTTCTCTGCTAGTCTTGACCTCTTCTTGTGCTTCTTTCCCGCCCTCTTGTCTTGGCTCTCCCACCCCCAGTATTGTGCATTTAATTTTCATTTGACTGCTAACCATAGCCTAGGCAGAAATACTAGAGGAGACAACCCTTAAATAAAACGCAAAACCCCAGTGCCCATAAATCACAAATTAATTTGCATCTACATCTTTCTCCAAATTAGGTAGGAAAAATTCAGCATAGATTTCTCAAAAGTTGTCAAGTTGAAAAGGGACTCTACTACAGAAATAGGATTTCTCCGATTTCAATCATACAATCTCAGAGAGGAAAAAAGGTCTTAATGGTCATCTACTACAACCCCCATCACATGCTTTAATATTGGTGACCCCAAAGTGTTAGGTAGCAAGAGTATGGGACTTGCTACATGAAAATCACCCAGAGTTTTAAAAGAATGTAGATTGCTGAACACCACACCAGACATGCTGAGGGGTGGGTACTCAAGTATCCCTTATTTATATTAAAGTTCTCTAGTAACTCAGTGCACTGCCAGTTTGGAAAACACTGACCTAACCTCAATCAGTCAGTTACTGCTCTGTAACAAACAACCACAACCCCTTAGCAGTGTGCCACAATTAGCATTCATTTCTCATAGGTCTGGCGGTTGATTAATCTAGGCTAGGCTTGGCTGAATGGCTCTGCTTCAAGCTGCAGGTTCAGCTGGGCTTGACTCCTGTGTGCAGGTTGAGCTCTGATCTTCTCCAGTATTATGCTTTTGGGGGCCCCAGCTGGAGGGGCAGCAAGCTACCCAGGGGGAACTCTTATGGAGTTGATACTGGTGCAGGGGGGCATGCCCAACTGTGCAAGCATTTTTCATACCGCTTGTACATGTCTGCTAACATCCCACTGACTAAATCAAGTCTCATAGCTGAACCCAAAGAAAGGGGGAAGGGAACTCTATTCTTCTGGAGGTGATTGAGAGAAGGAGTGACTACAGGGTACGTATTTTTGAACAATGAACTATCATAAATCCTATACTTGAATGCCATGATCTATTCTCCGTCAGAATGTTTTCAGTTCTGGGGTGCCTGGGTGGCTCAGTTGGTTAAACATTCTAAGCTTGATTTCTGCTTAGGGCACGATCTCAGAGTTGTGAGGTTCCTCACTGGGTGTGGAGCCAGTTTAAGATTCCTCACTGGGTGTGCAGCCAGCTTAAGATTCTCTCTATCCTGCTCCCTCTGCCCCTACCCTACCCTTCCGTCTCTTAAAAAAAAAAAAAAAGGAATATTTTCAGATCCAAGTAACAGAAAACCAACCCAAATTAACTGAAGAAGAGATTCATTGGCTCAGATTTAAAATTAAATTTTTTAAAAAGCAAAAGCTAGTGCCCTCTCTTATGAGTTGGTTTTTGTCCTCAATAAGGCTTTTCTCATGTTTAAAACATTGCAGTCCTTCAAGAAATCTTTATGAGCACCCACTGTGTACTAGGTACCACAGTAGCCTTGGAGGGGCAAGTGATCATTCTGCCTTGCTGTCTTGGGGGGAAAGTGGGAGGACATCTGAAAATTAACAATTACAACTCAGTGTGATAAACACTAAATAGAAATGGAGCATGTGGGCAGGGGTAGGAATAAATGGCAAATCCTACTCCACACTCCCAGGTTGGCCAAAATTGTGGCTTTTCTGGACCTCCTGCTGCAAGGTCTAGCTGCATAATGAAGCCCTAATAAATGGTAATGAGACAATTTGGGACTGACAAATTGGCCCTGGTAGGAGAGAGTCACAGCACTTGAGCTCAGTCCAGAAACACTGGAATGATTTATGATGCAGCACTGACACAAGCTTGGGATTGACCTCTGGCCCATCTTGGGAAATTAGAGCCCCCTTCCTAGAGAAAGCAGTCTTTTCAAAAAATGGAAAGAGTGAGTGAAGTCACTCACTCTTCAGTCATTCATTCAGTAAGTTTGTACTGAAGGACTACTCCTTGCTGAACACAATGGTGAGCACAAGAGACCTAGTCCCTGTCCTAATGAAGTTTACAGTCAAAGATTAATCAAACAATTATACAAATAAAAGTGAAATTGCAACAATGTTGATAAATGCTATGAAGGGAAAGGTCAGAGGTTTACCTGTTACAGTGATGCTTGCGCTAAGATTAGAAGGCTAAGTAGAAGTTGGCCAAGTGAAGAGAAAGTATTCCAGGCGGAGGGAACATCGTGAGCAAATGCCTGTGAGTAAGAAGGGTCTGAATGCCAGCCAGGGTAGTAAAGACAAAGTCAGCTTGTTTTAAACTTCATTCATTGACTCAACAAATATTTACTGAGTACCTACTGTGATGTAGGCACTGTTCTAGATGCAGAGAAACCTCGGTGAACAAAACAAAGTCCCTGCTTTTCATGGAACTTCGGGTCTAGTGAGGAGACCCCATCAAAGGAATCCTGGTGGGGGAGAATGATTGTTGGATCAGGCCACAACAACAGCAACTACAATTCACTGAAGACCTACTACATGCCACGTTTTGCCAGCCACTTCGTATTTATGTCACTCATCTTCCCACCCACCCTGTTGGTAGGCATTATTTCCACTTTATAAGTAGGAAACTGAGGTTTATGAGGTTAAATGACAACTCAAACCCCAAAGCTACAAATTTGGAATCACCTGACTCTGACGCCAGAGCTCCACCACATGAGCCAGTAGACAGAGCAGCAGCAGTGTCTGATACAAAACAGAGCAAAGATTGGCACCACTAAGACTGCAGCCACCACAAAGTGTGCACAAACAATCCTGAGCCCCCTGCCAGCATGTCAGGAGACTTTTGTTGGGGCTTCTTGTGATCAGGCAGGGATTACAGTAATGTGATTACATTGGTTGTAATTACAACTCTGGTTGAAAGCACTATGATTGTTACCCACATCCCCTTAATGGTCCTCAATTACGTAGATGGGCAGAAGCCAAGGAGGCAAGGGTTACAGATATCTGAGCAAAAAGTGCTATAGGGATACGGAGAAGTAGCCTCACTCTGCCTAGAGAAGAACAGGCTTCACCACTGTAATTCTGTCAATTCGAAAAGCATCGCACCCAAACAGTCCCCATGAGTGGGTAGGGAGACTGAGGAGGCATCTCTGGGTTCTTCCTGCAGGTCTTCTTGTCTTTCAATTGTTCGGTATTGCACTGAATACAGAAGTAAGATTTTTCTCCATCTTTCAGCAAATGGAAATTTTCAGCTGCAATTCAAAAATTTCTCCAAGGGTTTAACTCCTAAAGGATTGTACCAAAGAAACAGCTTTTCTGACAAAGACAATCACACATAAATAGTAGTAAGAGGTATAGCATAGTAATTAAGAGTGTAAGCTCTGGAACCAAACCATCTGGTTTTGCATCTTAACTCTGCCACCCACTAGCTCTATGACCTTGGGCAAGTTACTTCTGGATGCCTCAGTTTCATAATCTGTAATATGAAGATAAAATTTCTATTTGTTTCGAAGGGTTATTGTAAGGATAAAATGGGTTTGGATGGGTAAAATGCCTAGAGTCATGCTTAGTTTATAAGTACTCAATAAATAATTAGCTAGGAATAGTAGTAGCAAAGTAAGCGCGTAATAACTGCTAACTATTATTAGTGGCAGTAGCCATTAACTGCATTTATATACTAGGCTAAGAGCGTCACGTGTATTATCTAATGTAATGTTCCCAAAAACCTAATGGGGAAGGGTGCTATCATTATCCTCATTCTGTAGCTGAGAAAACTGAGATTTGGAGACTTTAAATAATTTGCCTGTGGTTACACAGCGAGGAGGCAGCAGGACTGGTACTTGAATCAAGGTCTGTCTGACTCGAAAGTCTATGGTCTGAGACAAAACTCAAAGAGTTAAAGTCAGCAGTCAAAACAGTTCATGTGAGCTGACAGGTTGCTAGAGAGACCTGCAGGAGGGCAGCCTGCTGAGTGGCAGGAAAAGTGGTGACAAACAGCCAGGTGGGTCAAAGGGAAGGACACGAGGTTACAGCCAAGAGTCTAGGAACTTGAGAATGGCATCCACTGAGCCAAGAATCATGAAAGAGAGCTAAAGCAAGAAGCTAACTACATAGAGGAATTAAGAGTGAGCCCAATGGAGTTAAATAATTATATTTTACCACTGTATATTTAAGTATGTCAGCTTGCCTCTGTATGTATACATACGTATAGAACATATGTCATTTGCCTGTGTGTGTACATATGTAATGAGTGTGTCAGCTTGCCTCTGTACATATGCAAAAGTGGCAAGCATATGTCATTTTACTCTCTGTGTACATATGTAGGGAATGAGTGAGTATATATCAGGTTGCCTCTCTGAGAGTGTGTATGTATGCATATTTGAGTGTGACAGCTGGGCTCTGTGTTTGTACATGCAGATTTACATGTATGTATCCATGCACTGTATATAGCAACTCATCTATATGTGTACATGTGAGCTTAAATTGAGTCAACCGTTTTCTAATTCTCCTTCCTTGGCTGTTAGTTGAAAATTATTTCCTACAGTCTGATGGACTCAGCATCTCAGCATCAGGATCAATACAGTTAGACTTGGCACTTAGTCTGGGTTCCTTTTTTTTTTTTTTTTTTAGTCTGGGTTCCTAATTAAGGAATTTATAAAGTTGAAACAAAGACCACATTCTAAAGCTGTTTCTCTCAACACAGAACAATCATGATAAGACTTAGGACAGCTATGGTGGTTTCGATGGGAGTGGGAGCAAGGGTCAGGGCTGGGTATGGAGAGTGGTGACAGTAGCACCATTCATCCCATATTCATCCACAAGTGTTTAGAGATTGCCTGTTATGTGCCAGGCAACCACATTAGCCACTGAGGATGCACAAGTGAACAAGATAGGCACAGTCCCTGTCCTATAGTCCAAGAGGGAGTCAGACTTTAAACAAACAATTATAATTGTGAAGGATTTTTGCAAAGCATGTGTGAAAGCATCAGACAGGGATCCTTAACATCCCAGGGGCAGTGGGTATCAAATAAAGCTTCTCCAAAGAAGTCATATGTAAGCTAAGGCTGGAAGACTGAAGAGTTAGGAGGGAGGAGAAAGGGAAGAGTATTCCATGAAGAAAGTTCAACATGTAAAAATAAAAGAATATGGCAAGATTAGAAGCAGAGAAACCAGGTGTGCCTAAAGCTTTGGAAAGTGAGCAGGTAAATGACATAAAGAATGAGGTTGGAGACTTCAGGAAGCACAGGCCAGATCACATAGGGCCTTTCAAGCCAGAATAAGGATTTAGATTCCATCCTAAAATTATAAACAGGAAATTGCCTGCTCAGATTTGTGTTTTTAAAAGATCACTTAGTTAGGGGTGCCTGGGTGGCTCAGTCAGTTAAGCATCTGCCTTTGGCTCAGGTCATGATCCCAGCGTCCTGAGATCAGGTCCCACATCAGGCTCCCTGCTCAGCAAGGAGCCTGCTTCTCCCTCTCCCTCTGCCTGCTGCTCACCCTGCTGGTACACTCTCTCTCTCAAATAAATAAAATCTTTAAAAAAAAATTTTTTTTAAAGATCACTTAAAGGTGTGAACCATAAGGTATGTTAATTATATCTCAGTGATGCTATTGAAAAAAAATCACTTGGGCTGCAATATACAGAGTAGATTGGAAAGGTACAATGCACCCAAGGAAACCATGGGAAAGCTAGTGCAGTGGTCTAGATGAGTGATGATGGTGGCTTAGACTAGGGAAGATGGTAACAAGTAAATGAATTAGATTGCGGGGGCGGGGGGGCGGTGATCAACAGAATTTGGTGACTGTCTAGATGTGGGGAGAAACTGTCAACCCAGGGTTATCCCTTGGTTTAGTGGCATTTACTAAAATAACCATTTCTGGAGAAGAAGCAGGTTTGGAGGAAGGATGATGAGCTCAGTTGTAGGCTCACTGAGTCTGAGTGGCCAATGAGGCATCTGTATTGAGCCAGTTGGATTTTTAAGTCTGGTGTTCTTGAGAGATTTAAACCGGACATAGAAGTGTGGGTGTCATCAAAGGATAAATTAATTGAAGTCACAGAAGTGGGTTTGATGACTTTAAAGTGACTAACAATGAGAAGAGGGCCTAGGCTGAAGCCCTGAGGAACTCCAATGGAGGGAACTATGAAAGAACTGCCAGAAATTTAGGAGGAAAATGGGAAGAAAACAATGTCATTGTGACCAAAAAGTGTTTCAAGAAGCAAGATGTGGTCAACTGCTCAAATGCTCCTGAAAAAGATCAAGCAAGATAAGTACTACACAGTGTCCAATGGATATATCCACTTGAAGTCATCAGCGATCCTAGCAAGAGCCTGTTAAGTGGTAAAGTGGTAAGAGTAGAATCCAGATTAGAGCATGTTGAGACATAAGTAGGAAGTGGAGACTGATCATTTAGACAGGTTGGCTATAAAGAGAAGAGAATCAAAGCTAGAAGTAACTATGGGTGGAAGAGGGACTTTTTAAGATGAGACTGTATAATATTTAAACAATGATGATGGGGCACCTGGGTGGCTCAGTCAGTTAGGCGTCCAACTCTTGGTTTCGGCTCAAGTCATGATCTTAGGGTCATGAAATCTAATCCTGTGTCACAGGTGGGCTCACACAGAGCCTGTTTAAGATTCTCTCTCCCTCTCCCTTTGCCCCTCTCTGTCCTGTCACAATACCCACCCCCTCAAAAAACAAATAAAAAAAACTAATGATGATAAAGATCCAGTGTGGTGGGGGGAGTTGAATGCACAATACAGGATAAAAGATAATCAGTAGTAGGATGAGGATAATTTCAAGTAACTTAAGAAGACAGGAAAGGGTGGAATTCAAAGCGTAGATGGAAGGATTACCTTGAGAGAAGACACTTTCTTTGTAATTAGAGGGAAGGTAAAGAGATGGAGGCTGACTCAAATGGGATATGGTATTGAGATACCAAGGAAATTCCTGGATCTTGGCTTTGATATTTTCCAGAGAGAAACAGAGATAGGGGTGGTGTGGGGATGGTGGGTGGGGGGAGTGGCTAGGTCAAAAGGTAGCATAAGGTAGCTATGGCCCCACTGTGATCCCTATCAGCTCCCTCTTAGCCTTTCTACCCCAATCTTCATCACCATCATTGATGTGGGCAGTTGCATTCTACCTTGTATACAAAATTACTTTGTTTTTAAGTGATCTAAAATCTGCAGTATAGGGCAGCCCGGGTGGCTCAGAGGTTTAGCGCCACCTTCAGCCCAGGGCGAGATCCTGGAGACTCGGAATCGAGTCCCATGTCAGGCTCCCTGCGTGGAGCCTGCTTCTCCCTCTGCCTGTGTCTCTGCCTGTCTCTCTCTCTCTCTCTGTGTGTGTGTGTGTGTGTGTGTGTGTGTGTGTGTGTGTGTGTCTCATGAATAAATAAATAAAATCTAAAAAGAAAAAGAAAAAAAGAAAAACATCAATAATTAAAAATAAAATAAAATAAAATAAAATATGCAATATATGTAATAGACACCATAGCCAGTACCCTGGCCCTCCCTCTTAGCCAGATTACTGCCCAAGTCCCTACTACAGAGAAATTTTGGTCAGATTTGAGAAGAGTAGTCAATGATGTTAAAGGGAGAGAAAATATGTGTTTTTCCCAGCAGAGCTCAGGAGAGATCGATCCATAGCACCAGAGGCAGAGAGCAGAGAAGCAATTTGAAGCAGGAGTACTTAAGAGAAGGAATTTAGGGGCCCTTTCTCTCACCTGGGTATTTATTAATATTGTTGTGGGGGGAGAAACTACTCCTCTTACTACATACCTCCAGCAGAGGAGTTCTAAGGTAGCTCCTTAAGAAGGTTGGGACAAAGTGGACCCTTTGCTTTCTGAGTAATCAATGTGAACTAAATTCAGATTTTTCTCAGGTCTGGCATACTTTCTTTCCATATGAATGCTGGCAAATTATCAAGACTGATTAATCATAATGTTGCAATCCCTATGAAATAACTAATCAGAGTGATGATCATTAATGGATGCTAAAACCATTGGATGGGGGAATCCCTGGTGGCTCAGCGGTTGAGTGTCTGCCTTCGGCCCAGGGTGTGATCCTGGAGTCCCCGGATCGGGTCCCATGTCAGGCTCCTTGCTTCTCCCTCCGCCTGTGTCTCTGCCTCTCTTTCTCTGTGTCTCTCGTGATAAATAAGTAAAATCTTTTGGGTTTTTTTTAGATTATTTATTTATTTATTCATGAGAGACAGAAACACAGGCAGAGGGAGAAGCAGGCTCCATGCAGGGAGTCCAATGCGGGACTTGATCCCAGGACTCCGGAATCATGCCCTGAGCCAAAGGCAGACAGACTCAACTGCCAAGCCTCGCAGGCATCCCAAAAAGTAACTTTATAATGGAGAGATCTAGCAGATATTGCCTTCACCAAGTGCTGAAATTTAGCTCCCCCAGTGGAGCAGCTTTTGACCACGTGACTTCCAAAATTATGTAATGACAAGTACATGACATTATTGACATGATAGTCTTGCCAAAGAGGGTTAACCTGAATCTAATCATGAGGAAGTAAATAAATCCAGTGTATGAGGCACATTGACAAAGCCTGGACTTTACAAGAAATTTAATGTCATGAAAAACAAAAAAGGAGAGGTTTGTTCTAGATTAAATTAGACTAAAAAGACAAAAACAACCAAATGTAATAACCTTGATTGAATCTGAGAAAATCAACAGCAATAAAAAACATTCTTAAAGCAACTGGAGAAATTTGAATGTAGACTGCACATAGATGATATTATTGAATTAATATCAGTTTTCTTAGGTATGATAATGGGATTGTGGTAATGGAGGAGCATGTTCTTATACTTAGCACATGCATGCTGAATAATTTAGGGGCAAAGTGTCATAATATCTGCAGCTTTCAAGCGCTTGAAAGAGAGAAAAGCTGTTAACAATTGGTAAATCTAGGTGGAGAGTAAAAGAAGATTTTTAAAAAACTCAATACAGTCTATTTCTTCATTACTTAATTTTTCTTTTGCCATGACCTTGGGTAGCTTTATGCTTATAAGCATAAACTGTACTTCTTAATGTGCTAAATTAAATTAGATTGAAATCTTTAAAAGCATCATAGCAAGAAAATTGTTCTGCAAAGCTTTTTAGACATAAAAGAACTTCTAATTTGTGTAGGAGTATAAGTGAAGAATAGTAAAGTGGGAGAGAGAGCCACAAAATAACAAAAGAACACTTTCCTAGGAGTCAGAAGACCTTTGGGTCCAGCACTTAACCACAGGAGATTAAATTCCTTGTCAGCAATGTGGGGCTAATGGTACTGCCTTCGTCATCCTGCTGTACAGGTACAGGAGAAACAGGATGTGAAAAAGCTTTATCACCTGGAAACGAGCATGCAAGTGAAGTGATTTTTGTTATCATGCCATGGGGACATCCTAGTAACAGTGGTTCCGGAACTTTATGATACCTAACAAGCAAATGGGAAGCTTGTTAAAAGTGTACATTTCCAGTCCAGCCTGCAGGGATTCTGATTCAGGAGGTCTGAATTGGTCCTAGAATTTGCTTTATGAGAGGAATCCCAGGACCCTGAGATTACGACCTGAGCCAAAGTCAGGTGCTTAACCGACGGAGCCACCTAGGCATCCCCCATTTTAACCATTTTTAAGTGTACAGTTCAGGTATATGATTTTGAACAAGTCACTTAACCTCTCAAGTCTTCATTTCACTGTCTTTAAAATATAGACAAGGTGCACCTGGGTGGCTTAGTCAGCTGAGCATCTGACTCTTGGTTTCAACTCAGGTCATGATGTCACGGTCTTGAAATCAAGCCCCACGTTGGACTCCACATATATTAGGGTCTGCTTGAGAGTCTCTCTCTTCCTTTCCCTCTCCCACCCCCACCCCGCTCACACACACTCTCTCTCTCTCAAAGAAATCAATCTTAATTTTTTTAAAGATTTGATTTCTTCATTCATAAGAGACACAGAGAGAGAGAGAAAGACATAGGCAGAGGAAGAAGCAGGCTCCTCGCAGGGAACCCAATGTGGGACCCGATCCTGGACCCTGGGATCACCCTGAGCCAAAGGCAGACACTCAACCACTGAGCCACCCAGGCATCCCAAAGAAATAAATCTTTAAAAAAATAAAATATTCCAATAAATAAATAAATAAATAAATAAATAAATAAATAAATAAATAAAATATACATGATATTACCTATTCCTACAGAGTATTTTAAGAATTAAATTAGATAATATATACAAACATGCCTAGGACCACAAAAGATGTTCAACAAATGCTAACTCCCTTCCTTCTTCCTTCACTTGAATTAGGTTTCAGACCCCCCTGGTTCTATAACAGATATCATCTACTGAAATCAACTGCTAAGATTTTTTAAAACATATGCAAAAAATCTACACATTATTGTCTTAGAACAGGGCAATTTGTAAAACAGAAGTATCCTATAATCTATAGAATTGGACAATTTGAAACAGCTAAAGGAAACAGTACTCAGTTATATTTTGTTGCGAAAATTATATTTTAGGAAGCAGCAAATCTTTTGTGCCCATTATACAGAAATTCTTTAATCATCTTTTTTTTAAAGATTTTATTTATTTATTCATGAGAGACACAGGGAGAGAGAGAGAGGCAGAGATACAGGCAGAGGGAGAAGCAGGCTCCATTCAGGGAGCAACGTAGGACTGGATCCCATGACTCCAGGATCAGGCCCTGGGCCAAAGGCAGGCGCCAAACCGCTGAGCCACCGAGGGATCCCCCCATTATACAGAAATTCCTATTTGATTGTATTTAGATTGTTTTAGAAACAATTTAAGTACAATCAACACCCAATATCATTAGCTTCTACAAATGGGGCTTTCAACCTTGGGAGTGATCCATTTGGATGCAGTATATGAATTCCATTTATGTGCACATTATCTGTCAAAGAGAATGCTAAATTGAAAAATTTGGATTATGTGCAGTAAATTGAAAAGATTACTTTAACTTGAGAATTAGACTAATGAGAACAGGGGAAAGGAATTTAGAGATCCTCTCCTCCAACCTCCTTATTTTACAAATAAGGAAATTAATAGCAAGAAAGACTTAGTAACTTGTCCTCATGACAAGTTACTCATGAGTTACCAGCAAACCTGGGACCAGAGCCCAGGTTCCAGGAGTGTGTTCTGGTGTCGTTTGACTTTGAAGAATGGGTGACACTTCAGCAGCATAGGTGATGGGAAGGGATTGTGGAGAGGCCGACAGCACTCCAGCCAGAGGGATCAATGGAAGTAATTGTACAGAGACAGGCTCTGAAACAGGGAATGTCAGAAAGGGGAGGCTGGAAGAAGAGATTAAGATGAAGTTCTGTGATGTCAGAAGAGAGTCTGGGATTCTCTTGTAACACAGAATATCAGAAAAGAGTTTAAGGGACTCCTTTAAAAATTTTTTTAATTTTATAGTTTATATGGCTTTTCCATATTTGTATTCTCATATAATCACTACAGCAATCTTAGGAAGTAGATATTATACAGATGACAGTCTAATATTCAGGAGATCACATTATTTGCAAAACTAAGATTTTTTTTTAAAGATTTTATTTATTTATTCATGAGAGAGGCAGAGACACAGGAAGAGGGACAAGTAGGCTCCCTTCAGGAAGCCTGTTGTGGGACTTGATCCCAGTATCCCAGGATCATGTCCTGAGCCAAAGGCAGATGCTCAACCACTGAGACACCCAGGTCTCCCTAAAAACTAAGCTTTAAACTCAGGCTCTGAATAAAAAAACTGTGTGTTATAATTTTTTTTAAGATTTTTTTATTTTGGGGCACCTGAGTGGCTCAGTCTGTTAAATGTCTGCCTTCAGCTCAGGTCAAGATCTCAGGGTCCTAGGATCAAGCCCCAAACCTTCTTAGGAGGACTCTACTTCCCTCACCTTGATGTTGGGCTCAACCATGTGACTTGTTTTGGCCAACGAAATATTAGCAGATTTAATGTTGAAATTTGAAATGTGCTTCTACAGCTGGAGTTGTCCTCTTGTACTTCTGCTATCACAGTGAGAAGAGCTTCGCCTGAATGATAGTTCCTGGCCCATTAGCCTCGGGCTCGAGAATTTGAGTACATCTGCCCAGCTCCCCCCAGACTTCCCAGTGGTTGAGTGGCTGGAGTAACCACCCTCCCATCCTTCAGAAGATCTAATACTAGCCTATCCAAAGACACTCTCTGAGACTCAAGGATAAGAATCTAGATCCATATGCACCTCACCAGCAGAGCACCAACCTCTGAGCTTCCTTCTTCCTTACTCCGGAAGCTGAACCAGATGATGGGACAAAAAACTGAAACCTTAACTTCTATGTCTACTTACAGTATTTTCTCTGTAACAAATATTCTTTTTATCAAAAAAAACCCAACTTCTTAAATAATAGGGTTTGGAATTTTTTTCCCCAACAAACCCATAAAAAGAAGACTCAAACCAGAACCCAATTAAATCTCTTGACGGTCATCAGGAGTTAAGAGAGCCCATGTTTATGGATAGAGAACGTCCCACTCTGAGCCCTTTATTTTTTTTAAGATTTTTTTAAAGATTTTATTTATTTATTCATGAGAGCCAGAGGGAGAGGCAGAGACATAGGCAGAGGGAGAAGCAGGCTCCCTGCAGGGAACCAAATGTGTGACTCGATCCCAGGACCCCAGGATCACACTCTGAGCCAGAGGCAGATGCTCAACCATTGAGCCCCCAGGTGCTCCCCACTCTGAGCCCTTTAATGAAGGTACATGATTAATCTTACACGCACACCACACACACACACACTCACACACACACACACAGGCAGTGCTGTAAGGGCATTTTGCAAATAGAACTAGAGCTTCTGATCCTTTTTCAGAAGTAGCAGGATCACCATTCTGTTCATTCCAATGAGTGAAAACAGTGAGAGAACCTTCATGCATAATCTGGATATCTGGATAATGTAGGACTAGACTTTTTCCACCTAGTGATGATAAATTGCACTGTTAGGGTTTATAATCAGCTTGCAAACCCAACAGTTAACAGTTGTATGGAGATTCAATAGATATGCTCTTTAAAAACCTTACTTCAAGTGCACCTGGGTAGCTCAGGTCATGATCTCAGGGTCCTGGAATCAAGCCCCACATTGGGCTCCCTGCTCAGTGGGGAGTCTGCTTCTCCCTCTCCCTCTGCTTCTTCCCCCTGTTCAGGCTCTCTCTCTCTGCCCCTTTCTGTCTCAAATGAATAAATAAAATCTTAAAAAAAAAAAACCCTTCAATTACTCTCCTATAAATTGAATCTCATTCTAAATGCATCAAAAGGCTGTTTAAGAAAATGTCATGTTGAAATTTTTGACAAAGCAAATAATCCCACTCTTGTATCTGTTATGGAAGTTTTCTATACTGGGTGTTCCTAAACCACAGTGTACCTGGGGTACTTCCCCTATAAGGCAGCTTCTCTGCAGGAGGCGTCCATATCACAATGACAACAGTAATGTTAAAATGCTTTACATCACTCTTTATTTCAAAAGTGCTTTACTAACATAGACTAATCTTCACAACATTTAAGGGAGGTAGATAAATATTACACCACTTTCACGGATGGAGAAACGGAGGCAAAGATGAGTAAATTGTGTTGAAGGGCATAATATATGGCATGATTAGGAAAAGAATATGTTGCTGTCACGGATCACTGGTGATCTTTCCCATGACTTCTGAGTCCACCAACACCAAGGTAGCAGATGCAGCACGGAAGCAGGTTGTCCACAGTTTGGCTAGTCTAAGGCTACGCTTCACCTCGATACCAGATGTTGTTGAATGTGCTGCCCTTTGGCAAGTATTTCCCTCACACACACACTCTCACCTGACTCCACCTCTAAAACAGGGGAGAGTGGGAGCTGTTGTGGGTGCAGAAGGAGGGGCTGGAGGAGCAGGGCTGGGAAGGCAGAAGACAGAAAATATGAACTCATATCAAAGCAAGGGCGAGGAGGAACAGGAGGACCAGTTGGAAGCAGCCCAACAAAGAGGAAAGCCACGGCAGCAAAGAGTGTCACTTCATTTGAAAAGCTCAGACATCCAGAAATGCTATTAAAAGGGTAATTCTTAGCAATGACATTACAGAACCGCTCCTTGTGGCTTTGCCAAATATAATTATCAGGTCCTTCTGACATTCCCAGAAGGCAGAGCCATTCCTTTCTCCTTCTCCAGACCAAGTGCTGATGTAATTGACCTGACACTGCAGAAGCTGTTGACAACTCAAACGCACTCTGCCACCATGCCACCTCTCTTCCTTTATTCTTTCCTCTTAAAAAAAAAAAAAAAAGCCAATGCATTTTAAGATTCTCTGCAAAATTCATAAAACATTCCCTAAAATTTTGATGCTTAAGAGGGCAGGTTTCCATGTTTGACTTTTGTAAAGGGGCTGTAATAGGCCTACATGGGGATTACCAGCCCCTCCGCCAATGCCCCTTTACACAACATGGCATGCTAAAGAATCTTTTCTGAACTTTCTAGCACAAAACCATGATGAGAGATGGTGACGTGCACTGCTAGCTGCACTGGAGGTACTGGGGGCAGAGGCAGCACAAAATGAGGGGGCTGACAAAGACCCAAAGAGGGGCTACTGTGTCGGACAGACAGGTAGAAGAGACAAAAGCCAGAGTGAAGATGGGACAAAGCAGAGATGGGTGCAGGTGCTCCTGTTTGAGGCTGAGTGGGAGGCAACAGCATTAGTTCATCTCTCGACCTCTCCTGCGTTGAGTCAGAGCCAGAAATGCATTCTTTCTGCTTTCATTTCAATTGGCAGGATTATTCAGGCATCTAGTTCTAACACCTCACCCCTCCTCTCCAACAAAAGCAATCTGCCGCCAAACCTGACTGTGTCCCCCTCTGCAGTGCTCTTGACATTGGTCTCCCCCAGTCTGACTAGAGCCTCCTCTAGATCCTTCTATCATCTCGTCCTAACCAGGGCCAGACCCTCCTACCTCATCTCCCAGACTCATCTTCTCTACACTCAGTTTCACCTTCTCTTCTTCCTCCTGGCTCACAGTTTTGATCATGCTACTGCCCAATTTGGAAATCCACCATGTTCTCACTGCCTCCCAATCATGTGTCTCATCCTCTTGAATCTTCAACAGGACCTTGCATCCAGCAAAGGTTCTCCTCTTTCTGAATCTCTACCTGTCCAAATGCCAACTCTAAAGACTTAGCTCAGATGCCACTTCCTCCAGAAGGCTTCCTTCCTCCTGGAGGAGGTGGTTATTTGCTCTGAGCTACAAATGCACTTGAAGATATGCACTAATGGAGTACATGACAGCTGTGTACAAGTCTTCCCTCCCTTACTGGGCTGTGTCTGTGATCTGGCCGGGGGGATGGTGAACTGTCTTACATTTTGTCTGTTCCCTACAACATCTATCAAGAAATGCTTTTGTATTTCCACCTCAGTTAGGGAACTACTCAACAGTGAAATGAACATATACCTGTCCATGAATGGAGACACCAAAGTACACCATAGGCATGACCTGGCTTTCAAGATAAAACAAATCTCTGATATAACCTGGAGGGATGGGGCAGGGGCAGGCAGGTGGGACTATTTGTTTTCTAATCAAGAGGCTGGGAACTGAGCTTCTGCTTTGCATTTATTAGCTACTGGTCTGGTACCAGATGGTTCTTCTCTGAGCATCATTTCCTTACTTCTGCATGACCTCACAGGATTAAGGATCAAATGAGACATATCTGTGAGCTCTACACCATTGGTTCTCAATCCCAATGATGTATTATAATCTCCATTAAAGTTTTCAAAAAATGTAGAGGACGAGGCCCTAACCCAGGTCAACTGAATTAGAATCTTTTGAGAATGGAACCAGGTGAGACTAATTATTTATAAAATACTATTTCTAATGCATAGCCCAAGTGGAAAACTGTTAAAAACTCATAAATATCATTAACAGTAGAGCAAGTTGCTTTAGGCTGCTGGTTTCATTATCCTTTGTTTGGTTAGGAATTAGTTCCATGTTTTTATAGTTTCATTATGTGTGAGCATTTTGTGTTGTGTTCTGCAATGGTTGTTTGTGTGCTTAAGTGATAAATTCTGAGAGAGGATAATATCCAGCACAAAGCTGCACACAAAGTGTACCTAACCCAATCTGGGTAGGGGGTGGGAAATAAGTAAAATCTTCTTGGAGTCCTCTGAAACCTTACTACACAGAAGTGTGATGATCAGACAGGCAGAACTGGCATAACCTGGGAGTTTGTAAGAAATGTAAAATCTCAGGTCCCACTCCAGAAGCTGCATATTAACAAGATTTCCAGATGGATCAGTAGATGAAGCAAAGCGACACTTCTCTCAGTTGACATCCATGTTGAGGGCCTGCTGTTCCCTGCCCTAATCCTGAGGGGGTGAGAGGGCATGGAGAGTCAAGTCCTGTCTCCCATAAATCATTTAAGCTTGGAACTTTATCCAGATGTGTCTTATCTGAAGAGTCCATTGGGTAAAAACGAAATGAAGGAAACAAATCCTTACAAAAGGATCCTTCCTTTCAAAGACTGGTCTTCACAGCTTTCCTTCAAATAACTAGTTCCTTATATTAAGAGATCAGGGTAGAGAATAAACTGATATCCATTCAAGTTTTATGCAGTGCATCACTAACAAGTGTCTGTTTATCTTATTGAACTTATAGTTCCCAGGACCCAAATCCCAAAATTATGAAGGCAGGAAGCTGAGCCAATGCAAGTCATCAATTACTGCCTGTTGACCCATGCCCTCTGGACAACCATGATGTTGGCAGTACCCATCCAAGACTCTACAGACTATTATAGTCGAGGAGTTGTAGCAGACTCTGAACATTAGCTAGACCAACTTCCTTGCTGTATGAACAGGAAAGACCAGAGCCTGGCTTAAAAGGAGTTACACCAGGTCACATGGTACTTTGAGGCAGGGCCACGATCAGAATTCAGGCCCTGACTCCTAGCCTTACACTCCCTACATAGCCTCTGCCACACATTCTTTTCTTTCCCCATCACATGGCCTTGATATTTCACACTCAGAAATTGCTGACCTGCCTTGGCACGTAAGTGTCATTTTGACTGTTCCAGCTACTGCTGTGTCCAACATCCCAGAAATGTTTTCAACACTAGACTACAGGAGAAGTTATATCACAACCCAATCCAAATATCCATTTGCCAATCCATATTTCCAAATATGTTGGTAATGGGTTCTTAAAAAGCCCAATGCTACCCGTGCAATGCAAACTACAAAGCATTACTATCAGCTAGCACCATGAGCACAATGACCGAAAGGCCTTTCCCTAGGTGGTTAGAGATTAAAAACAAGGCGCCCATGAATTCAGTAGCACAAAGTTGGGAGGACACTACAGAGGAAAAGCAAAGACGAGCACAGTAGGGGAGGCAGCACCTTTAAAAAACATACACAGTGTGACTATAAAATTGCAAGTCTTATCTTTTAATAAAACAGACATGACAGATTGTAGAAATCTAAATGAATGTTTCTCCCTCAAAGCCGTTACATCCTTAGTTCCAACAAAACTATCACGGTTGGAGCTGCTATTTGGAACTCCTCTTTGGGGGAAAGGCCTTAAAAGGCAGTTTATGAGCCACATTAGAAAATATCCTTCCAAATGCTGGACTGTTTAAAATCAGAAAAGCCACTCAAAAAACAAAAAAACGACACTGATAAGAAAAACAAAACAAAACAAAAAACAATGAGAGAGGTGCTGTGTGCGGCTCTCAGGGAGGTTCCCTAACGACTTCCCGCAAGTTCTGAGCAACAGCACCACCACTGCAGAAACAATGTGTGGCCTCCTGGGTCTTTGTGCTGCTTTCAATAGGAGCGCATTCATTTGGATAGAAAAGTTCTGCTATTTAAAAAAAAAAAAAAAAATCAGCCACACTTCTTTATAGTCACACTTGCAATCTGATTTAAAAAAATACAACAACAACACTCGCACATGGTTCTTGTATGAATTCTAATTAAGAGACATTACATTCAGAATTATAGCACTCGTAGTGATCATTTTCAGGAGACTGGAACAGCTTCTTTGCCACTGAAGGGGTACACAGGGTGAGGCTGGCTGTTTACCTGAATGTACTCTTAAATACGCGACTACTACCGCTCTAAGTTTCCTAGTTGTAGCTCTGTTACAAGTTCCTGACCGCAGGTTCACGTTCCAGGCTTTCTTTGCCCACATGGGCTGGTTACAAGGGAGCCGACCCCCGCAGTCTTAGGGTGAATTGGGAAAGGGCCGGTTAAATGAGGAGACAGGCCACTCCTTGGTGAAAGTTTGTAGCTTTCTTTCCCAATACATCTTCTTTTTATTGAGAACTTCCATTTTTATCCTGTGCTCCTCCTCTGCCATCTCACACTCCCGCTCTATCTGCTGGATTTTGGCCACATGCACCTCGTTCATTTGTATCAGCTGCAGCTGTAAGATGGACATTTGTTGATGGTGTTCTTCCTCACGCATCTTTCTTAAAGCACCTTCCTGAGAGGTTTTGCTCCTGTAGTGTTTATTGGCTGTGATTCTGACAGCTGAACACGAGGGTTCAGGTTGAGAGGTCCCTTCACACACTGGAAAATGTATGAACTCTTTCTCATCATCGCACAGTTCTCTATTTGAAACAGCAAATGATTCTGAAAAACAGTAGCAGAAAACATATACGTTCAAAGATTTTACAGGCAAAGAGTAAATCGATCCTATTTCAAATGACAGGTCCCCCGTCATAGGATGTAGCGGAAACAGCGTCTGCATGAGCCTGCGTGTCTATGGGTACCCTTGCCATGCCTGACTTTTGAAAAACCCACAAGTCAAAACCAGCGTTCCCTTTAGAAGTAACGATAAAGAGTTTTGTCATGTCACTTCTAGAACTGTGAACTATGGGAACAGTGGCTCAAGACTATGCTGATCCAGAACTGGAGACCCTGTTATGTTGATCTAAGTTCTAAAGGGGAATGTGCACAACTCTGAGGGAGCAGAAGGCCACGGCACGAGGCCAACAGTGGGTTTTCAGATTAAGTTCTCCCTCCATCTGATCTCCCCATCTCGGGCTCTCATCCAACCGTGAACACTTATTACATTCGATTTCCACAACGGTGCCACTGCTCCTTTTCCTGGTCACGGGTCTTACCCCTGGAGAGCCACCTCACGGATGTTCCTTGAAAGGCGAGTCTACATTCCCCGGCCTAACCTCCTAGCACATCATTTCTCTGCAATCTCTAACATTTGGCTGTTACCTCTAGCACTGCCATCTGGGGGGCAACATCCAGATCTCAAAAATACTTTTCAGTGCCCCTCTTACGTAACCTCTCCCTAGCACTTAAGAATCCTTGAAATGTCTTCCTTAGCTTCTGCACCATGGCTCTCTGATCAGTTTTCAACACTTCCTCTCTGATTGCTCCTTCTCAAGCCTCCTTCCAGGACTGAGACTCTTGCTGCATCTACTCCTCACCTTTAATATCCCCCTGGGGTTCCCATCTTTGGCTCTGTTTTCAATGTTCTGGCCTTCCTTTATTCAAAAATACCCTGGGCGCCCTGCAATCCTACTACAGGCTTCATATTCTTTAAAAGCCAAGCTCTTTTTCACAATTCTGCCTCTGTTCCTTCAGCTGGAAGCTGGGCTAATTATTCATCTCTCCCCTCTCTCCCCCAACCCGGGGCCCTGTGCTCCTTTAAACCTGCATTTACTCCAGACTCTCCTTTTTAACCTCTCCCCAACCCCTACTTTGTCCAGCATCTGTGAAACCCCGGATCTCTCCTTTCTCTATGAGTACTCTACTGTTAAGGCACTTACCACATCCTAGTATTACTGTGGGACCATGCTTATTCATTTCTTTTATCCTTGGGTACCAATTATTTTGCTTGGTACGCAGAGGATGCCTAGTAAATATTTATTGGCTGAAGCTCTGAACACAAAGGGAGAAGAGCTTATGGATACAAAAGGCTGCCATTTTAGCTGGTGCCACATTGCACTAGTATTTTTATAGGGCAATGACATTTTATCAATTAAGGAGTTTCAATAAGGAAGACACTAACTCCACTAACCTATGGAGTTTCCCAGCTGTGACTCCAAGGCTTTCTTGGGATGCTTTATGTTTCCAATAATGAGAATTGTCTCCTTGGAGAAAAATAATATCAATTTATTAACAGAGTTGATTATGTTATAAGTCCACTCCATTATTCCAGAAGATGGGATGCCGGGAATGTTAACGGCTGCTGGGGGAAACCTAACTCGTAATACTCTGTTAATAAAAGGGAAATGGCTCCTGTTTGGTTTATTTTACTCCAAGGGGTTACGCAACTACCATAACTGGTCCCTAATTAAGATGAAAGGAAAGGTAGATGTCTCGCTTCTGAAGGAGAAGGTTAAAAGTACTTCTGTGTCATCCAGAGATAGTGAAGATGTCTCCCTAGGAATCTTTCCCAACTCTGAGGGCTATGGCTTTAATTAGATGTCCTGCCTTCACATTCTTGCTGCCTCCTGAGCCTACCTCTGGCACGGCACTTGTTAAAACTGGTGGCTTAACTATGTCCCCCTCAGGTCTCTGCCTACTGTGAAGACAGAAACTGTCTATTGTTCGTCCTCGAGGAGAACCCACTATGGCCTGGACACTGCTGGCCATGTCCAAAAGGTATGGGAATGAACTGGTTGCAGGGGGTCACATCTCTCTCAACTCAGCACAATGGGGTAGACAGGACCGTGTTCTGAGTGGAGAGCCAAGGCACAGGACGAGGGAATGGGAAAGGCTTTGCCCCGAGAATAGGGTCCCTCAGATGTGAACAACTGTAAAGAGGATTACCTCACCTGCTTCCCATCTACTATGAGATCTGAAAGTGTCTTCTTTGAAGGCTGGACACAGAGACATTTTGCGGGACCTCTAGCCTCTTCTCTTCTTTGATTCCATTCCAGAGGGTAGTTCTGCACAATCCTCTAAGTCTTTAACGTTCATGCCCTCATGATGCTGCTCATCTCTCCCCATTTCTAAATTTTTATCCCAACTATTCCAGGCTTTAGGGGCCTGATGATGATGATGATGATGATGATGATGAAGGCAGCTACCATTTTCTGAGTAACTAACCAGGCACAAGGCTAGTGCTTTGCAGCATCACCTCACTTAATTGTTACAACAATCTTCTGAGGGAGGTATTATAGGAAACCAAACACGGGGCAGCCCAGGTGCCTCGGCGGTTTAGTGCCGCCTTCAACCCAGGGTGTGATCCTGGAGACCTGGCATCGAGTCCCGCATCGGGCTCCCTGCATGGAGCCTGCTTCTCCCTCTGCCTGTGTGTCTGCCTCTCTCTCTTTCTCTCTGTGTGTCTCTCATGAATATATAAATAAAATCTTAAATAAAGAAAAAGAAAAAGAAAACCAAACACAATATCCAAAGTCATTTGGCTAATTGAAAGAACCAGGACTCTAATCCAGGTTTGTGTGACTCCAAAATCCAAGCTCAACTACTACAACACCCAGCTTCTTCCTGCCTCACTCGCTCAGCTGATCACTCATGCATCTTAAAAATGCTGCCTCCAAGTTGTATTTACTACAAAATGCTCTATTATTAAGAATATGAGCACACAGTTAAAATGTTGATCTCCAAATTTGTCTCTATAGAACTGTGAACACGAAGACAAGTATGGTCATGTCTGGGAGCAGAGAAAGGACTCTACTTTTAACTGTCCTTTTTTAGTTTAAATGTGTGCTAACGTATAAATTTTAAAGAAAAAACAATTCAGGCCTCTAAGAAAACTCTGGCAGAAGCTGAAGCTTAAAACTAGAAGAGCCTGATGGAGTAGTTAATTAACTTTCACACAAATATTAGCTCCAATGAATGGAAGCTAGTGTTCAGATGGGGAGAATCTTCTCTTAATTGGAAAAAGGCTATCCTGGGAATGGCAACCTGCTGCAAACACACACCATGCAATCTCTCTCCCAGGTAAAGCAAAGTCACAACTTTGTTTTAGAAAACAACTCAATCTTGTGCAAAATGGATAGGAAGACCTGGCTGAGTCAGGTTAAGCATCTGACTCTTGATTTTAATTCAGATTTTGCACATTTAAAATACATGCATACAAAATGCCTGCTGTCAAGGACATGTGAGAGAATACACAAGCACATTGGAATGATTAGGAGGCAGAAGAAAAGAATGAACGTGGTTAATGGTGATAATAACAAGGGAATAAATGCATAAATAACACAAAAAAGGGGGGCTTTACACAGACCAATGATGTTAATGTGCCATGACTAGAACTATAACTCAGTCCCTGTACTAGAGTTCCCATCCCCAAAAGAAGAGGATTAGATTAAAAAGTGATTAATCATGGAATTTACTAATAAATGTTTGCATTATTTAATTATAGCTTTGTGTACCTATGTTTGCATTATTCACTTATAGTTTTATAATAGAAGAATAATAACTATTATATAACAGCATATGAAACTAAATATCAGTTTTCTTAAGATAGTTGAGTATTACTTGAAAGCTTAGTTGGTTTTTTTTTTTTTTGAAAGCTTAGTTTTCTTAAGTGTATTTGACATTTGGTCATCCTACTCTCCTTTCCACCTCTAGCACATTTTGTTGGCTCCCTTAGTTTGTTCTGCAAACCTGTTCCCCCACAATAACAAGAGATATATATCACAGTCAAATGATCACATATTATAAATCTATAGGGTACAAATTGTTTCAATATATTTAAGGGGGAAAATGCTGGGGTTTTTTGCAAACACATTCCTTAGAGTTAAAATTTAAGACTACCATGTTCAAATACAGATGCACATCTCAAGAAAGTCATGGACAAAGCTAAGAATATCCAGGGGATGGTGATCAAGATGACACAGCCAAAACCATCTCACACAAGAAACAGTTGGAGGGAGGCCTCTAGTGGAATACTGCCAGGCTCCATCCTGTTCAACAAATTTCAACAAATCTCTAATCATCGAATTCTGTAACAGGCACTACTCTGTAAGGTGTGAGAACAGCACCGTCCAATAGAACTATAATACGAGCTGCTTGTGTAATTTAAAACTTTCTCATAGCCACCTAAAAAAAGTAAAAGGAGGTGAAATTAATTTTAATAATATATTTTTATCCAATATAAAATATTATCATTTCAACGTGTAATCAAAATAAAAATTATGAGTAAGATTTTCTACATTCTGTTCTTGGTATTAAGTCTTGATGATACAGTGTATATGCAAGAGCATATCTCAATTCAGCCTACCCACATTTCAAGTGTTTACTAGACTCTTGGGGCTACTGTACTAGATAGCACAGAGTTAGAGACTACAGTAAAACACACACACACACAGAGGCTATGTGTCAAACAAAATACACACCACAAAATGAAAGCCATATCCTAATGCAAGTTTTCAACTTTTTCCCCACCAAGCCCCAGAAGGGATAAATGACAATTATTGCTTTCTTCTTCTTTCTTGAAAATAAGTTGAAATACAAAATGAGGTAACCTCAAGGCTGTTTTAATGGATAAAGAGAATTCCAGTACCTTATCTACTAGTGTTAACAGATTACTTTGGACACACTTCCCAACTGACAAAACACCACGGTTCTCCACTGACCTCCAGATGTGACCTAGAAACAGGAATAGCCAGCATAGGCTGTACTTTGATCGTCACCAGCAAAAAGAGAAGTCTCCCATGTCATATAGGTACAAACATTCAATTTAAAATCAATCTTTTTTACAAGTGTGAATCTCTAGAAATGTCACTACAGAAGGACACTGAGAATTCATATTTGTTCCCTTCTCACTGGAAATTTATAAATTGTGTTTATGAGTAAATGAATGACATCATTTCCTCTGAAAAGAAAGAAAAAAGTTTTTGGAATGAACTTTCCAGATCCTACTCTAGAATTTGAAAGTGGGGAAATATGACTGTCCCCTTAGAATAACCCTATGAAGTCAATACAAAATAATTAAGATCAAAGATTTGCAACATTAAGTGAAAGCAGTCTATACCAGCATCTTCTTCAGCAACATCTCTCAGGGAACTAAGCAATTTGAAAAGCAGCCCGGCTGATTCACCTGCCTCCCTCCCTCAGCACCACTCCCTTCACTGCCTGCCGAGTGAATGGCTCTGAGGCCAGGAGACAGACACTGTCAATTAGCAGTGCATTCCATCCACAATAAATGCTAACAAGGAGGGGTAAGAGAGAAAGTTGGCAGTGTCCACCCAAACACTATCTGCTGGGGGGTACCCTGGCTTGGGAACTCAAGAATCAAAACTCACACAGGGTTTCTGCACTGGAAAACAATATGTGATGTTCATGACACTATGGCTGTCCAAATGGCTCCCTGGACTTAATCTTGGTTAAATGATCAGCAAACAAATTTTTAATTATCCCCAGGATGATCTGCCTATAGTGGGAAAAAATGTGCTAATTGAAAACATGTATTCAGTTCACTTGGTTACCATCTTTTTCACTCCACATGGAAAATATTCTTAGTTTTAGACAGTTTCTTGTGACTTATAATTAACCACTCCCTCAGAACTCAGTCTAGTCTGGGAACGCTAATAAGTGAATTTCTCATCCTGCAAGCCAAAGATCATAGTTTTCCTAGGCCAGCACTTGCTGGGTCCTGGGAGCAGCCCTCTGGCCTCCCTAGGAATATTTCTCTGCTTTACAGTGTGTCTTCTGCAAACTTTAAATAAAATCTTAAATAAAATATTTAAGAATAAATAAATAAATAAAACTCCAACTCTTGATTTTGGCTCAGGTCATAATCTCAGGGTTCTGGGATCCTAGGGAAGGAGAGGGGATCCCTGGGTGGCGCAGGGGTTTGGCGCCTGCCTTTGGCCCAGGGCGCGATCCTGGAGACCCGGGATCGAATCCCACATCAGGCTCCCAGTGCATGGAGCCTGCTTCTCCCTCTGCCTGTGTCTCTGCCTCTCTCTCTCTCTCTCTGTGACTATCATAAATAAATAAAAATTAAAAAAAAAAATATGTTCTAGGGAAGGAGAGGCCTGCTCAGCACAGTCTTCTTCCCCTCTCCCTCTGCTTGTGTGTGCTCTCTGTCAAATAAATAAATAAAATCTTTAAAAAAAATAAGATTGAATAAATATAAATTCTCAAAGAAATTTTCTTTAATATGGATGACGTAGGCTGAGATAAGCAACTGAGGTACTTTATTAATAGCTGTATTAATAGAGCCCCTTATTTTTCCTTATTCTTCATAATAAAGATGAGAGAGACCCTAGAACAAGGATATCAACAGGTCCTCTTGTTTTGTTTTGTTAATATTTTATTTATTCATTCATGAGAGACACACAGAGAGAGAGAGAGAGAGAGAGAGAGAGAGGCAGAGACACAAGCAGGGGGAGAAGCAGGCTCCATGCAGGGAGCCCAATGCTGGACTTCATCCCAGGTCCCCAGGATCACACCCTGTGCCAAAGGCAGGGTGAGCCACCCCAGGGATCCTGGTCCTCTTGTTTTTATGTTCTATGCAATCTGGAGATTTTGAATTGGGAAAATCAAGTTTGACATGAAAAGTTTCTCTTTAACAAACTCCCTCGAAATTAAAGATCTTAAAACTAAAACGTCAAGCAGGCACCCAGTGAGACCACGCCTGCTGGAAGCCATACCTTGGGCTGCGTTGTCCAGGTGGTACTCGGGCTCCTCTTCTGGAGGGCTCTGCAGGAAGTAGAGCTGCTCCGGCAGCATGCTGGCGATCTTCTCCTTCCCCAGGACGTGCGTGCTCAGGAGAGGGCTGACGCTCCATTTCACCTTCTCTCTCCTCTCATGGGCCATAATCTTTTTGGTCCGAGCCTTGATGTTCTCCCAGCACTTCTTCAGCTGTTTGAAATCCCGCAGTGACACGCTTGGCTGAGAGTTGTATTCGTGGGCAAGCGCCTGCCAGGTATGCTGCTTGAGTGCAATAGTTCGCGCATCACTTTTCTTACATTCTAGCACATATTTGTACTTTTCTACCAAAGCAAGCAGGATGCTCTTTTCCAACTCCGAGAAGTATTTGGCAGGTTTTATAATTTCGTTGTTTTGCATTTTCCACTATATTTCTCCTGGCTGTTAGCTATCCTGTAAAAGGAAGTTTGAAACAATAATTACTAACTCCAGCAATGAAAATGTCTGCAAGCCACTTAAGCTGAATCCCGGGCTTGATCCCGTTGCCTGAGATACAGTACTTTCTCTCCCATTAATAGTGAATTAGGATAGTCTCAGGAAAACATTCAGAAGGTCACTAGGAGTGGGGCTTTACTTCAAAGAAGGTTTTCAAGTAGGTCCTTAATTGTGGGTCTTGGCCATTCTGTGATATCTTGTCTGTAACAGCAAAAAAAGAAAAGTGAACATCTAGGGGTACTCTTAATTTGTTCATTTATTTCTGCTCAGTGTGGGGGAACTGATCACTCCCCCACCTTCATAATGTTAGGCAGCTTTTCAACTAAACAACTTTCTCAAAGTTTTGTCACAGCCGAAGTCAAGAAAAGCCACAGTGTAACCAAATAGAATGGGTAACATAAACACTGAGATTTCGGAATCATCAGGAAATCACCCCAAAAGACTCGACATTTCCATCACTATGTCTGTGATCTTGGATAGGGGCATGCTCCTAAAGAAACCACAGTTTCTTCATCTTTAAAATGAGGGCTTGGAGTCTGTGATCTCTTAAGGTCTGAGGGTCACTTTTAAGTGTACAGTCTGATATAAATAATTCATATAATTTCAGAGGTGAAAGAGCCAACAGCCCTTTTTTCAATTGAGGGAACCAAGGGCCAGCAAGGAGATTGCTCAAAATCACAAAGATGGTGCCTTGGGAAATCAAGAACCTGGACTGTCCTAATAATCTGGCATTCTTTTTTTTTTAACACACCAAATATTCATTTTTATTGTGGATATTCCTTTAAAGTCTTTGTTCAGATATTATAATAACTGTTATCAATTGTATATTATTTATAATTTTTGAAATACTTTATATCTCTATTATCTTTTAAGAATAAGTCTACATATCTTTTTATACACTTAGTTTAAAAATATATATTAAGGGCTTCTGGGTGGCTCACACAGTTGAGCGTCCAACTCTTGATTTCCACTCAGGTTGTGATCTCAGCATCATGAGATCAGGCCCCAAGTTGGATTTCCCACTCAGTGGGGAGTCTGCTTGGGATTCTCTCTCCCTTTCCCTCTGCCCACCCCCTCTCTGAAATAAATAAATAAATCTTAAAAAAAGAAAACTATATATTTAATACATATTAATTTGATAGCTATATACATAATGAAATGATTACTACAGTCAAGCTAATTAACATATCATCTCCTCACATAGTTACCTTTTTTCTTTTTTAAGCAATCTCTATACCCCACATGGGGCTTGAATTTACAACCCCAAGATCAAAAGTCGCATGCTCTACTGACAACAAGCCAAGCAGGCACCCCAACACAGTTACCATCTTTGTGTGTGCCCTAAGAGCACCTGGAACCTACTATCTCAGCATATCTCCAGTATTTAATACAGTATTACATAGACTTGTTCATCCCATATACCTGCAACTTTGTACCTTTTGTTGATTCTCATTTCCCCCACCCTTAACCTCAGTCCTGGTAACTTGTGTTCTATAATCTACTGCTAGGAGTTAAATAGTCGAATATTTTTTTCTTTTTTTTTTAATTTTTATATATTTATGATAGTCACAGAGAGAGAGAGAGAGGGAGGTAGAGACATAGGCAGAGGGAGAAGCAGGCTCCATGCACCGGGAGCCCGACGTGGGATTCGATTCCGGGTCTCCAGGATCGCGCTCTGGGCCAAAGGCAGGCGCTAAACCGCTGCACCACCCAGGGATCCCTAGTATTTTTTTTTTTAAAGAATGTATTTATTTGAGAGAGAAAGAGAGAGAGCACTCGGGAAGCGAGAGGCAGAGGGAGAAGCCAACTCTCTGCTAATCAGGGAGCCAAGACGGGACTCTATCTCAGGCCCCTGAGATCATGACTCGAGCTAAAGGCAGACACTTAACCAATTGAGCCACCCAGGCGCCCCAGTCTAGTATTCTTAGTATCATTTCACAACTATGTCTTGGGTTCTCACCTTGGGTGATTCCAAACTACAAGTAGCCATGACTCCCATAGGTCATCTTATCATCCTCCCCAGTACTGAACCAGCATTCTTTCATGCAAAAGATGCTTAGTAAATGTCTTATTCCCCTGAACCTAGGTGTGTTTTGTCAACCCACACATTTGTGACATCTCTTCATCACAGGAAGTTTCCTACACAATTAATCACTCAAATATCTTATAGCAAGAATGTCGCTAAGCAACACTGAATACAGCAATTGAGTGTTGCATGTTTCCCTCTGTGGGAAGGACCAACACACCTCAGTCTTTATATTTTCCAAGCCTCTGATTTTTTGGAATAACAGGCAAGCATCAAGATTCTTGACGATGCAGTCATCAGATGATAATGTAGTCCATTTAAAACTGATCAAAAGAATTAGGAACCAACTTGAAAGGAATGAAACATCTGAAAATCAACAAAGGTGACAGTTACACAAAGATTCACTAAATTATTCTCTCCATCTCCGTGTATGTTTATGTCTGAAAAAGTTCTGCAATAAGAAGTTATGGGGGAAAAGGCTGTGACTTTTAAATAAATGGTATACTAATTTAAAATTACATGATTACAAGCCAGCTATTCACACACTATGCTTGGAGAGGGGTTACTATAGTTGTGAAGAGCTGAAATCTGTGAGACCTGAAGGGACCAGGCCATATCAGAGAGCCTTGCAATTGAGGCCAAGGAGAAAGAGCTTTACATGAAGGCAACAGAACCCAATTAGGTTCTCTCGTGATGTACCACCTCATCCCCAAAGTTAAGGTCAGAAAGACTGATCACTAGTGTGATTAGTGCCTCCACGTACGAGGTACCCTGCCCCACATTCACTGTGGGCATATCAGCATCAGAGATCAAGAGATTTAGATACATGTCAAGGCAATTTGACCTTCAGGTCTTAGACAAAGCTAAACAAGGAGAAATTTACCTTTGGGAATGTGTCTCTGTATTCCTTAATTCCCAGGCCTGTATTTCAATCATGTTGGTCTAATGTCCCTACAATAACCCAATCCAGGCCCCTTCCTCCTCAAAGGTCCAAAATTTTTTGCCTCCATCAATATTCCTATTCCCTATTAACCAACATACCCCAAACAGAAATCTATTAGCACATATCCACTATAATACAGCTCTTCTGTATTATCTCTAGCTGCCAAGATATCTATGTCCAACTACATGTTCTTAAACTACACAGCTCCTAGAGCAGATTTTGATCCCTCATCCCAGCTCTTCTGCACCAGATGTCAATATGCCTACCTGCCCTTACACCCTCACTCTTTTGAAGAATCATTGCTATAAAGATAGAGAAATCTAAAAGAGAGAGAGAGAGAGAGAGAAATCTGATTAACAAATGAAAGGAATTGTTCCCTACACTTTTCTATTATAGGTAATGCTATCTTATTTATATGTACTTATTTATATACTTTTTTTCCTAGATTTTTTTCTAACTTTAAAGATTTTATTTATTTATTTGACAGAGAGAGACAGCACAAGTAGGCAGAGCAGCAGGCAGAGGGAGAAGCAGATCCCCCGCTGAGCAGACAGCGGACATGGGACTCCATCCCAGGACCCCAGATCATGACCTGAGACAAAGGCAGATACTCAACTGACTGAGCACCTCCCCCCTGACCCCGGTGCCCCTCTAACTTTTCTTCTTCAAGATAATTCCTAGAAAAGGAATAGTCGCCACAAAAGATGAAAACACTGAAGACTTCTGTTCCATCACCATCTGTCCTCCAGAAACGGTACACCGATTCACATTCCTACTAATAACACATGAGCACTTCTGCTTCCCCACTTCATTTACTGGTGCCCTTAACATTTTTTTTTTATTCTATGCCAACCGTGGAGCTGAAAAATGTCAGTTCACTGTTTAATGAAAGATAAATTCCTGCTCTCAGGTAAATAAGTCACACTCTGAAAAAAGTCTCTGTGATACTTGATGGAGCTCAAATTACATGGAATTAATTTCAAGCAATTAAATGACTCTACCTCACAATGTATGCAGAACCACTAGCTGCCACTAGGTGGTGGTGAGTTCGTGGGGAGTCTATTGACCTGTGTGACCAACTGAGTCTCAGTCGGAACAGTAGCAGATAACCTGTACTGAGTACTTAGTGTGGGTTAGACGTTATAGGAAGGGCTTAATATGCACTATATCACTTAATCCTCCCAAAAATAGCCCCTGACACCATTTGTTACACACAGTATTTTCTGTTAAAAAAAAAAAAAAACTTTATTAAAGTACCGGAAGAAATTATACAACTGCTCTCAAAAGCAAATACTCAGAATTACCAACACCTGGGGACCATTAATAGCCTATTAACTAAACTGTTATTTAATCACTAGCTAAGTAAATCCAGAGTTACCAATTTACTTTGCTTAATTTTGTAGAACAGCAGGCCTCCCTGGGCCATGTGGTTGCATTCTGCAGGGCTGTAAAGGAATTCTGGTATGAGCCAATGTAACCCTAGAGGTCCCCTATGGATTCCCATCAGCCTCATGAGGGAAGCTGTTCATTCCCACTAACCAATTCCATTTCCCAGATCAGAAAAGTGAGGTTCAGTCACCTGCCTGTGGCCACACAAAAAATAAGTGGCAGAACCAGGATTCAAACCCAGATCCAATGCCCTCACTGTTCTCCATCTTTCAGACCTGGTGACTACTTGGGTCCCTGCTCAAATTACATGTTAACGAGCAATCTAAGGGTCAGCAGGGAAAGTTCCCAGGGCAGAGCTACTCCTCGGGAGGAGCTGTTCCTGCTTCTGCCCATCTCCTTTTGGTGGCTCTTCATCCCCCATCCCCCCATCACCTGGGCCTTCATGTCTCAAAGCTAAGGCCCACAGCCACCCCACCCCGAGGTGAACCACTCTCACTCTAACCAGAGCTCTGAAATAATTTCTGCTGTTGATCTGATGAAAACGAATCTGTAGAGACAGGGAGCTTTAAAATGGTCCACGCCTCAGGGGAACACTGACATTCTGCTTGAGCACCTGACAGTCCTAAGAAAACAAATACTTCTCAAAGTAAGATATCTCCAGGCAAAGCTTGTTAAAAGAAACTTCGAGGACAGAAAGCATATTCTAGCTTAAAACTACTCAGCGAGGTCCATAAATGGTTACAGATGACAACAGAACCAGCCTTTCCGGCTGCATCAGCTTTTATTAGCGAAAAGACGGGCCTTCCCCATCCCTCAACACTCTGCTCAATACAGATCATCATTTTGTTTTCTTTTTTTTAAGATTTTTAATTTTATTTACTCATGAGAGACCGAGGGGGCGGGGGGAGACATAAGCAGAGGGAGAAGCAGGCTCCTTGCAGGAAGCCTGAAGCAGGACTTGATGCCAGGACCTGGGGATCACGACCTGAGCTGAAGGCAGAGGCTCAACCACTGAGCCACTTAGATGCCCAATACAGATCATTTTTTGGCATTCTGCAAGATGATACAGCTCCTGGTCCTTATGCATGGTTGTACTTCAACTGGCAGCCCAAGGGACCCTCAAAACAATGCACCTTCATTAAACATTTAATGAGTGAATACATTTGATATAGGCATAAAACTGCCCATCATGCACACAAAGAGTGTCACACATGAAACTGTACATCAAAAGCTGCATTGAAGTAAAAATGGTCAGGGCACCTGGGTGGCTCAGTGGTTGAGTGTCTGCCTTTGGCTCAGGTCGTGAACCCATCGTAGGTCCAGTCCTTGAGCCAGCTTCTCTCCCTCTGCCTGTGTCTCTGCCTCTCTCTGTGTCTCTCATGAATAAATAAATAAAATCTTTTAAAATATAATTTTTTTTAATTTTAAAATTAAAAAAAAAAAAAAGTAAAAATCGTCCAAAAAATGGCAAACAAAAACTCCCCTTGTGCTAGGCGAGACTCGCAGACAGGACTAAATAAAAGAGCATGAATCCAATACCAAACAAGAACAGAGGAAACAGCACAATTCCCCAAACACTAACACTGACTAAAGCACCAGAAGATTGTAATAAGTACATTTAATATGACTTTAAAACAAAGACTCATCTGTTATGGGCTGAATGCTTATACACCCCAAAAATTCTTTTTTTTTTAGATTCTATTTATTTATTCATGATAGAGAGAGAGAGAGAGAGAGAGAGAGTGGCAGAGACACAGGCAGAGGGAGAAGCAGGCTCCATGCAGGGAGCCCGTTGTAGGACTCAATCCTGGGTCTCTAGGATCAGGCCCTGGACTAAAGGCAGCGATAAACTGCTGAGCCACCTGGGCTGCCCTACCCCCAAAACTCTTAGGTGGAAGTCCTGCCCCCAGGATGACTGTACCTAGAGACTAAGTAATTAAGGTTAAGGAAGATGATAAAGGTGGGACCCTGATTCAAGGGGATTTACTGTCCTTATAAGAGACATCAGAGACAACATTCCCTTTCCCTCCGTCCCTCCCTCCTTCCTCCCCTCTCCCAGGCTTCCTATCTTCCCCAGGGCTCACAAATAGGTCACATGAGCACACTGGGCACCAGCAGCCCACAAGGCCAGAGAAGCAGCTTCACTCGGAAGGAATTTTACCTCATTGGCACCACCTTGATCGTGGACTCCCCAGCCTCCGGAACTGTGAGGAATACGTTTCTGATGTTCAGGCCACCTCGTCTGTCGTATTTTTTTATGACAGTCCAAGCTAACACACCATCTAATGACATTTCAAGTCCCCCAAGGGTCAATCTAAGTCCTAAAATTTGAGCAAAGACTAGAGAAACTTGGCCAGATTTTACTTCTATTGCCTTTCATGGAAAAGGGAAGGGAGCTCTTTGAAGTCAATACTCAGAATAGGAAGCGTGACTGGAGATTGGTAGTGCTGAGATCTGGGACAAGTGTCAGGACCTTTTAAACTTTAATGAATGACTGCTCGTGAAGTGAAGTGAACCAAGACACTGAGTGCATAAAACCTGGCCTCGAATCCTGACTTCAGCCCTCACCGAGCTGTGTGACTTTGACCAAGTCAGTTCATCTCCAGCGTTTCATCTGTAACACAGGGCTAAAACCCCCGACTCTACCTCATTCCATCTGCACAACCACTCTGCAACGAGTATAATGAAGCAGCACAGACTAAAGCTTCAATAAATCTCAGTTCTCCCCCCCCCCCAAACTGGCCCATATTAAACTGCTTCCAAAAATAGAAGAGTGGGCTATATACAAGACACTCAGATACTTACTGGTTCTCTTACCGCATAGACATAGGATTCAACAAATGTGTCCTGAACACCTGCCAAAGGCTCTGTAGTATCCTAAACTATGTGGGAGGCACAAAAGCAAGCCAGACCCTCTGGCCTAGAAAGCGAGTTGGCCTGCACAAACTGATAACAAAAAGAGAAGCACACAGAAACAGATACTACGAAAGAGGACAAAGCCCCTTGGGCAGTCAGAGGAGTGAAGAGGTTCATTTGCATTCTTCATGAACAAGAGGATATCTGAGCTAGATCTTTAAGAATGTAGAGGATATGAACACAGAGAGTTGAAGGAGACCATTCAAATAGATAATCAATAAGGCCCTACACTCTGAGTGATGGTGATGATGCTAATGGAAAGGAGAAGGTGCACACCAGAGACTTCAAAGCGAGAAATCTGTGTGCGTGTCTCTACACTAGGGTGGGGGGATCAAGAGGAAGCAGTGGATCCAGGAGCATCCACTCTGTGCAGGCACAGAGAGAGGGGGTATTCCTTAAGATCGAGGAGGTCACAATCCAACGAAGACCTAACCCAGTATAGCATATTGCAGGGCAGGCCGGTGACAAGGCAGGGTGACAAGCACCGTGACAGAAATGTGCTCAGGGACACTACTCTGGGATTGGGAGGATCTCGATTAAGAACCCTAATTCCTATTAGAATAGACTGGAATTAGAATTAGCACGGCAGCAAAGGAAGACCACGATTTGGGAAAGAAAGAAAGAATGCACGGGGGTGTATGAGTGAGCGCAAGGAAACGTGGCACCCATTCCCCGAAGGCGGGCCTGGCAACCCGTTATGGGTGATCATTTGTTCTGAAGAGATGAAAGATTATTTCTTATCCTGGCCTGTTGACTGTTCCCTGACTCAGCATCCCCAAAACAACCTTGTTCTCAAGGCAACGCTGATCCTAGCATGGTGAAAGTCCAATCCTCCCACAGATGAGGAAACTGGGGATCAGAGCAAAATCAGGGGCTCCCTGGGATTCCAGCAACAAAGGAGGACCTAAAAGCAAAGCTTCCTCATTTGCTTTCAACATCTCCCCTTTGGAACCCTCTCACAGTCAAGATGCCCTCTTGCAAGGTGTCCTCAAGCCCTCCCCACTATCCCGGCTGGGAACCCCAAGGGCCCTGCTCTCAACTCTGATGTTAAATCTCTGACATTAGGTAAGTCCCCTTCCCTCCGTGACTGTCGATTTCTCATCTCTACATTATAAAGCTAAAGTGGGTGTTCTCTAAAGCCCCATCCAGCACTGGGAATTCGTAGTAACTCTGCGGCTGTGATGGTTTTTCTGCAACCTAATTTCCACAGATCTCTGCCAAATACGCAGAGATGGTATCTTCTGATCATTTATGAAGCTGGTGGCCCTACTGGCCAATGAAAGAGAACACTGCAACAGAATAAAGGGATCTCAGCACTTTAGACCATGTAAGGCCCACACACAACTTTAACCTATAGGTTAAGTAGTTCCAGGTGAAATGTCTAAAGCAGGTGATCGCATCTCATCATTACTGCAGCCCCAGCAAATTGAAGAGGGCCTGGTACACAGAAGGCACTCGATAAATATTTGTGGAATATATGTTGAAACTAACCTGCTTGCCATTTGCATTTTTTTACTAATTATATCTAGTTGTTCTACTATCTAAAACTTCTCCTTTGACAAAGATTTTATAACAGAAATGGCTTCCTGGCTTCTTCTTGTAAATGCTATTGTATTGTTTGCCAAAAATTTTTAAAAGATTTTATTTATGTATTTATTTGATAGAGCGAGAGAGTGAGCAGGAGGGGGACAGAGAGAGAGAGACAGAGAGAGAGAGAGAATCTGGAGCAGACTGCACTGAGCACAGAGCCCAACTCTGGGCTCAATCCCACAACCTCAAGATCATGACCTGAGCTAAAACCAAGAGTCAGAGGCTTAACAACGAGCCACCCAGGCACCCCCATATACCAAATTTTTAAGAGCCACACTATGACAATGACGGCTTCATGATTTCACTTTATCCAGAGGGAAGAGTTATCAGACATTACTGCGCCTGTGCCCACCTTACTGTATGCCTGCCCTCGAAAGTTCAAACCTGACCACCCAGGATGGCCACTCACCTGTGCCCTCTCCATCACCTCTCCTTCCCTCAGAGGGCTTTGCAGTCTTAAACCTTGAGATGAACTTGCTTCCTCCAATGCTTTCCCTCCTCTCTCCCTTCAGCACCCACCCCAGGCGGCCTTGTAACTTGGAAGTGTTTATTTTTACCATCTGTGTCTGAGTGTGACTGTGAGCAGAACCAGCCTTGTGTTTAAGGCAAGAGCTCCCACCTCCTGTCCTTCCACCCTCAGGCTTTCCTCTATAGACGAGATGAAGGTTCTTAAAAGTTCCCACCGCTTCTTCCCTTCCCCCATGGCTCCATCCTAAACCATCTCCCCACCCCAAGCTCCCCGAAAATTCCCTTGGAATCATTTTTATTAAAGTATCCTCTATAGAAAGTGCTTTCATAATAAAGTTCCCTCTCCAGCCCACTTCTTGCCTGTAAACCCTCCTCCCCTCCCACTGCTGCAGAACAACCTGGGGTGCTCCCTCCGATCTCTGGGCCAGGGGTCCCAAGTATTTACCTCTTCTGCAGTGCTCAGAATTGCTCTGAACAGCAATCTATCTGTATTCTCAAGTGCTGCCACTGTCTGAGGGTGAATTCCTGAGGCTGGGAACTACGTTTTATTTGTATTTTTAGCACACAGCAGATTTTCAGTGTTTGTTCAAACGATAGCAAGGGTGTCAGGGAGATCCTCTCTCCCCGGCCCCATTCTCTCTCCTCAGCAGCACACACATCCCCACTTGTCCACCAGCAACCGTGTCCAACTGCCCATGGTGGGCACCTCAGAGATCTCCAATTCTTTTTTTTTTTTTTTGAGATTTATTTATTCATTTGAGAGAGAGTAGGGAGGGAGCGGCAGAGGGAGAGAATTTCAGACTCCTGCTGAGCGCAGAGCCCAAGGGGGAGGGCTCAATCCCACAGCCCTGAGATCATGACCTGAGCCACCAAGAGTTGGCTGCTTAACCGACTGAGCCACCCAGGTGCCCCAAAAATCTCCAACTCTTCACAGCCAAAAGCAAACAAATTATTCCCCTATTTCCAAACCTCCTGATTTCTGAAAACTCAGAAATTAACTGGGCTCAAAAGCAGAAAACTCAGCAGGAACTTCCATCACAGGTAACCAATCACTAAGACCTCCTACTTTTTACCTCAGTATTTATTACTCCCTCTCTCATCCTTAATTGCCTTATATTTCTGATATCAGGCCCTGGTATCCCAACTTCCAGCTTCTCTTTCACACAGCTCAGGGTTCTTCCTAAAACATAGTGATCACGTCCCTGTCCTGTGTGTAATCCTCTTAGATCTCCCTCATCCTCAATAATATAGTTCAAACTCTGCCATAGCATTCAAGGCCTTTCCAGAGGTGCCCCCTCCACCCCATCCCAACTCCTCTTTCCATATATTTTTCACCCCCAAAATATAGTTTAAACTTGGCCATAGCATTCAAGGCCTTTCCAGAGGTGCCCCCTCCACCCCATCCCAACTCCTCTTTCCATATATTTTTCACCCCAATAATATAGTTTAAACTTGGCCATAGCATTCAAGGCCTTTCCAGAGGTGCCCCCTCCACCCCATCCCAACTCCTCTTTCCATATATTTTTCACCCCCAAAATATAGTTCAAAATCGGCCATAGCATTCAAGGCCTTTCCAGATTGGTGCCCCCTCCACCCCATCCCAACTCCTCTTTCCATATATTTTTCACCCCAGCAGACCAAACTCACCATCATGGCCTTGAACCTGCTGTGTTCTCATGACTCTGTATACAGGGCTTCCTCTAGCTGGAATCCTTAACTCCAAGGTCTGCCAAATGCTCACTTTCTTTCTTTTTTCTTTAATGATTTTATTTTTAAATAATCTCTATACATGGGGCTCGAACCCACAACCCCAAGATCAAGAGTCACATGTGCCACCACTCCCCCAAAGGGCTCATTTTCATACCTGAAGATCCAACTCTTAGGACATTTTTATGATGACTCCTCAACTAATGCCTGAGCTGTTTATTTACAATAGCTTCCTTCTAAAATGAGTTTGAGGTAGCTTACAAAGGATGCACACACTGTTAACTAGACTTTTTTTTTTTTTTAAGAGAGAGAATATCAGGGCAAAGGTAAAGCAAGGATAAAAAAAAGAAGCTATGAGGTGGTGTAGCATTCAAAATCTCTATCATAATGTCTCAGACTCTTCTTGTTAGAGGTAATTTGGCCTTGAATTTTCTATCCAGAATGAATTAGTTACTCCTCTGTGAGCTCCCTGCCAGTTGTATACGACTATACTATGATACTTCCTATATTTTTTGTAATTTGTTCTTTGTGTCCGTCTCCTTCACTGGACTGGGAAATTCATAAGGGAATACATCATTTCTGACTCATCTCTGTATCCCCAGCAGGAAGCATATGACTCAGCAGACTAGTGGTGCTCAGCAGACATTTGTTGAATGAATGTCACCATGGACAGGGAAGAAGGTACTAGTGTTGGTTGAGCTCCTTAACAGGCATCTGAAATAACATTATTTTATATTCATGAAACATTACACAGCTGAGAAATGGCAGAGCCAGGACTGGAACCCCAAACTGTCGATCTCTCCAAAGCAACTGCTCTTTCTGCTATGCACAGGAGGCTCTCTACCCTCACCACCAGTATGTGCCTAAAGACCCCCTCCTGCAAGGTCTGGTTTTAAAAGAACCCTTCTCCAAGAAGCCCCTCCTACTTACTCAGGAGAAAAGTCAGCCTGAATCCAGCCCAGACCTTCCACAAACACTCAAGTAAGGAATGGCCACAAATTGGGTAAGGAAAGGGTGCATAATATTCTGCAGATGGTGTTGGGAGGCCCTCAGCTCCCCTTTCTAGTCCCTTTCCCGGGGGTACAGTCCCTAGGCCCTTCCTGCCTTTCTCTGGCTTCTTCAGGGTTGAAAGCCTTCCAAACTAAACCCCCAAATAATCTCCTCATGCCCATGGCTCCTCTAAACAAGTGAACTGTGTTCAAAACACACTCCTTCACTGCATCAGTCAGACCTTTGTATCTTAAGAGTCTTACCAACCTTTGGGGTCCATGAGCACCCCAATCTCCTTAACACCTGAAAAGAATTTCAAGGGAAATTCCTGGGTGGCTCAGCAGTTTAGCACCTGCCTTTGGCCCAGGGTGTGATCCTGGAGACCCGGGATTGAGTCCCACATCGGGCTCCCTGCATGGAGCCTGCTTCTCTCTCTCTCTCTCTCTCACATGAATAAATAAATAAAATCTTTAAAAAAAAAAAAAAAGAATTTCAGGAATCACAAGAAGGGTCTACAACGTTTTGGGAAGACCAATCTTTTGACTCTCAACCCATACAAATATTTTTGGGGTGGCTTGGGAGTAAGAAAAGACACCCTGTGACCTCATCCCCGCATCCCTCTCCTCTCCCACAGGCAGGGGGCCTGGTCTCTAAGGACAGGATGGAATCCTGATCCAGAATGCTCCTGGGGTGGTGAACCCTGATCCCTTCCCTCAACATTTTCTTCCTTGTGTCCCCCTCTCCAGGTCCTCCCCTCCTTTCTCTCCACCGTCCCAACTCCCACAACAACCCTCAATCTCAACTCGGGGGAACTACGGTTTTGAATTTCATATTCAACAATTTCCTTGGTAACACAACAGCCTCCCATCCGACAGGCTAAAATCCACAGTCCCGGCCCCGATATTTTTCTACCCCCCCCCCCCTTAACTGTGACGAACAGACATCCCTGCATCCCGTAACCCCCCTCCTGCACCGCAGGAACCAGGGACATTTGTAATGTCGAATGTTACCACATCTAAGAACCGACCTATCTTGGATCGGAAGAGGGAGGAGGCTCACTAAATCCTTCCCTGTTTCCTACTCCTAAATAAAGATTATTCGGGCCGTTCACAGCAGCTACTACCTGCGGGCGCCGAGCGCGGGGTGATGATCTCGGGAACTCACGCCAACTGCCTAGTGCCCGGGGCCTGGTGCCCAGAAAGTGCTCAGAATGTAGCTCTAGGACCACCGATGTGCATTTTCTCTCACAATAGTACCAGGGGGTGGTGCTGCACGGGGCACTGCCCCGCAACAGCCCCCCCGGCCCCGGCAGCGCGGCGGGCCCAGCTCGGGGTGCAGCAGCTCGCCCAAGGTCAGGCGGGCGCCGGCGTGATGCTCCGCGCGGCCTCCGACCCGGCGGCCTCCGACCCGGCGGCCCTCGCACCGCAGCCTCGCGCGGGGCCCCGGGGGTCTTGGGCACAAGTGAGGAGAAGCGCCGAGCGCAGCGCCCGGGGACGGCGGGGCCCCCGGGCTGGGGGGACCCGGGCGCCGGCCCCTCCCCGGGGGCTCCCCGGGCCCCCGAGGCCGGAGCCCCCGCCCCGCCCCGCCCCCGCCCCGGGTGCGCCGCCGACTCGCCCGAGGTCCGCGCCCCGGGGCTTTGTACGGCGCAGGCCGGCCTGCGGGGCAGGGGTCGCGGCGGCTCGGCCCGCACGCCCGCCCGCCCCCCCGCGGCCCCCGGCCCCGGCCCCGGCCCCGCGGCGGGGGAGCCTCCTACCTGCAGCGGCGGCCGCGGCGACGGGGGAGGGGCCGGCGGGGCGCGGGCGCGGGCGGCCTCGGCTCCTGTCGCAGGCGGGGCGGCCGGGCGGGCCGCGGGCTCCGAGCGCCGGGCGGCGGCGGCGGCGGCGGCGGCGCGCCCCCGGCCGCTCAGGCCCCGCCGCGCGCGCCGCGGCCACAAAGCCCGGGAGCCGCCGCCCCCTCGCGGGCCGCCCGCGGGCTGCGGGTCTGGCGGCGCCGAGCAGGGCGGGCGCGCGGCCCCGCCCTCGCCGCGGCCCCCGCCCCGCGGCCCCCCCGCTCCCCTCCCCGCGGCTCCCCCTCCCCGCGGCCCCCGCCCCCCGCCCCCGCGGCCCCCCCTCCCCGCGGCCCCCGCCCCCGCGGCCCGGCGCTCGGCGCGGCCCTCCCGGCCCCCGCGGCGCCCCCCTTCCCGCCCGGCCGCGGAGCTCCCCGAGGCCCCGGCTCGCCGCCTCGGCTGCGGAACCACAAAGGACGCCCTCGCCACCGGGGCTCGGCGGCCGTGGGCGCGGGTCGGCTCCGGCCAGTGCCGCGTCTGGACGGGGCGCCCTCTGCTTTCGGGGTTCCCTGCCGCTTGGAAGCGCCGACTCGCGGGCGGGCTTCTTCACCGAGTTGTTTGGTTTGTTTGTTTGTGGTCGTTTCGTTTTGTTTTACGTTTACGGGATGCGTCTCGCCCTGGGCTCGCGCGCCGAGGGCAGGCGGGCAGGCGGGCAGGCGGGCAGGCGGGCAGGCGCGGCGCCCCCGGAGCCCCGCGGCCGGCTCAGCGCGGGGCTGACTTCAGTGGAGAGTCCTGCGGGGGTCGGTGGACGCGCCGCGGATCGGCCCGCGGGCCCCGGCCTGTTCCCGCGCCTCCCCCCGGGACGGTGGCTGCGGGCGGATTCCCAGCTCCCAAGGGCCGAAGGGGCGGCTGAACTTTCTGTTGTGATTAAGCTGAAATTCACATTACAGAAAACTGACCGCTTCCGAATGAATGATTCGGTGGCATTTATTACAACGTTGAGCGACCAGCATCTTTAGTTCTGAAACATTTTCATCACCCCAAAAGGAAAACTGGTGACATGAGGCAGTGGCTCCCCACTCCCCCCCCCCCCCAACCGCTGTCAACCACCAATCTATTTTCTGTCTCTTTGGATTTACCTATTCTGGACATTTTTTATATATACATATATATATGTATATATGTGTGTGTATATATATGTATATATATGTGTATATATGTATATGTGTGTATATATATAACCTATTCTGGACATTTTATATATATATAAATATATAAAATATAAATATAAAAATATATATATATATAGAATCACAATATGTGCCCTTCTATGTCTGGCTTCTTTCACTTAGCTTGATATTTTTAGGTTCATCCCCTCTTGCAGCATGTATCCATCAGTACTTCGTTCCTTTTTACGCCTGGGTAATATTCCATTGTCTGTATACCAAGGTTTGTTTATACCTTCATCCGTTGGTGGATATTTGCATTATTTCCAACCTTGGTGAATAGTGCTGTCCTTAACATGCCTGGGAATGTATTTGTCTGAGTATCGCTTTTCTGTTCTCCCAGACATATACCCAGGGCTGAGCATCCTGTGGTCTTCTGTGTTTACCTGCCAAAAAGGAACTGCCAAAAAGCTTTTCCTCGTGGCTGAATGATTTTACAGTCCCACCAGCAAAGTACGAGGGTTCCACATTCTCCACACCACCACTAACATGCATTATTTGGGTTTTTTGTTGTTGTTGTTGTTACAGATTTGAGGCTATGGATGTTCTCCTAGCTCCCATCACCTCTAGCCCTAGAACAGAGGCTGAGCCAGGCCCTTTGACTACAAAGAAATACCCAAATGCTTCCCAGGACCAGAAGTGCCAATAAAAATAAAGACACTTACTGTAACTAAGAGTTTTAACTGTGCCTTGTTTATCACCTTAACAATGATAAACAGGTCCAGAGAACCTGGAGACTTGAGACCATCCTGAGGGAGTTGCTATTGACAAACAAACTCTGTGAAAATCACCTCACTGGAACCCAAGGCAATTTGCCATCGCTACCCATAGTTTTGCACCCTAGTGCCATGTAAGACATTCATGCATATTTCCTTCTTAAATGAGGCTGTTGTCCAGGGGAAACTATTGGTGTGTGAAAATAGAAAACCAATTGAGATTAGAAATGTGATCGATAGGTGGGACAGTATGGGGAAAGCAGTGGATTTAACAGATGTCTGAATCCTGACTTTGCTGCCTATGTCTTCGCGAACTGAATTAAATTCATTGAACCTCAGTGTTCACATTCTAAGGTAGGAATAATAGTTCCTACCTGGCAGGGTAGATTAACTGGCTAGTCTTCACTTCAGTAAATGATCAATATCATTATTATTATTTTTGTTTATTTAAAATAATGATGATTGACATGTGCCACACACACCAAAATGCTGCTTAGGAAACACAGAAAATTCCTATTTAATCACGAGTCTCCTCCTTGAATCAAGAGAGTAAACAATCTCCAAAACTAACATGACTGGGGTATCTACTCAGACCTGTAACATGGGTCTCTCCCCCTCAGCTCTCTCCTGGTTCCTAACTTAGCTCTCCATGTTCCTTTGCTTGAACCAGCTTCTTCACCGGTCTGAACCTTCTCTAGAAAGTAAAGTAGCAATACCTATTTCATAGGGTTGTTTGATGATTCAGTAACATGTTATATTTGTAAAGAGCTTAGCACAATGCAAGCTTCATTAAAAAATACTCAAAAATGTTAACTATTATTTTGTTATTAATAATAAAGTTGTTCTAGGGATCCCTGGGTGGCGCAGCGGTTTGGCGCCTGCCTTTGGCCCAGGGCGCGATCCTGGAGTCGCGGGATCGAATCCCACGTCGGGCTCCCGGTGCATGGAGCCTGCTTCTCCCTCTGCCTGTGTCTCTGCCTCTCTCTCTCTCTCTATGTGACTATCATAAATAAATAAAAAAAATTTTTAAAAATTATTAAAAAATAATAAAGTTGTTCTGACTTCTCTGTAGAAAATGTTACAAGGGCACCTGGGTGGCTCAGTCAGTTAAGCATCTACCTTTGGCTCAGGTCATGATCCCAGGGTCCTGGGATCCCAGGGTCCTGGAACATTTTGGGCTCCCTGCTCAGAGAAGAGCACTTCTTCCTCTGCTGCTCATGATATCTTTCTCTCTCTCTCTCTTAAATAAATAAATAAATAAATAAATAAATAAATAAATAAAATTTTCTTTAAAAATGTGAACAAGAGAGTGGAGACCACACAGAGTTTAATAATAGGAAGCCACAGAGAAAACACATTCATGTGACTTATCCCTTCCCCATGCTTGTCTCAGGCAATTCATCCCTGTGTTGGAGATGCACGATGCATTGCATTCTGATTGCTTGTTGAGAACAACTCTGAAAATGATCTACCTTTTGCGCAGATCCAGTCTCACCAAGCAGTCTTGACACAGGAGTTGGTTTCTGTCAAAAGTTTTCTTACGGGAGGAAAAATAGACTGATCATCCAACCTGAACACTCCAGCGTCCTAAGAAAATACAGTTATCTTTGCAAACTAATATTCTGGTGTTTGGTTTATCCATGTGCCTGTTACGATTTTGACCGGCCATATCCAGTCTCCCTAAAATCTAATTAAGTATAGACATAGAGACTACTTTCATCTGGCTTTTGGGTGGCAAGGAATAGATTCATTCAAATGTGCTAAAGAAAAAGATGTTCATTGAATTGTAGGTGAATTGGAAGACAGGAACCTGAGTTGAGCAGGTTAAGTTAAGTTCCTCACAGGAACTTAAAAGCCAATAAGAACCCATTTTTTTTCTCTTGAGGTGTGTCTTTCTTTATTTTTTTTTAAAAGATATGATTTATTTATTCATGAGAGACACAGAGAGAGAGTCAGAGACGTAGACAGAGGGAGAAGCAGGCTCCCTGAGGGGAACCCGATGTGGGACTCAATCCCAGCACCCCAGGATCATGACCTGAGCCAAAGGCACAGGTTTTATTATTAATAACAAAATAATAGTTAACATTTTTGAGTATTTTTTAATGAAGCTTGCATTGTGCTAAGCTCTTTACAAATATAACATGTTACTGAATCATCAAACAAAGGCAGATGTTCAACCACTGAGCCACCCAGGCATGTCGAGGTGTGTCTTTCGATGTCTCTGCCTCTCTGACTTTCTCTTGTCTCTAAGTGCCCTCTCTTTATCCTGTTCCACCCTTGTCTCCCTCTGTACCTGTGCTCCTTCTCCCATATCTCCCAGGCTGCTCTCTCTGCTTACTCACCTGCACTTAACGATCATGGCTACCCAGGCCTACGGTAGAAACCTCCTCCTTGTCTCTTGGCTCATATTTACCCATGCAGAAAAATGTGATTGGCCCATCTCATCATTTCATGCCAGGAAACAAGCTGGTAGCTTATGAATTGACTGTTTTGGGATTAGAAGTCCACTTCTGACTCAATCAGCAGTTATGGGATACAAAGGGAGGTATCATCCAGGACAAGAATCATCACCCAGCATGGCAGGAACTGAGAGTGGGGGTATTTGTGGGAAGCTAGAATGGGTGGGTAGATGCACCGAAATCATACTTTCTGAACCAAATATCAGGATAAATTGTATTAAAAGTATTTGTAGTCCACTTTCTGATGGTAGAGGTAGCCCGGGAGTCATATAGTTCAGATGCTGAACTATCAAAACTTCTGAAGCATTTTGATAGCTAATGAAAAAAATGGACCAAGATTTCTGAAATTGAGACTTTTCTGGAAAATCTTCATCGCTGTAAGTTGGTGAATGATTTTATAAAGCAGAATACATATACCACAGAATTGTTGAGAGGAGTAAATTTTATATATATATAAATATTATGTATATATATAGTCACTTTAGTAGTTCCCATGTAATCCAAACTGTTGTTCTCACATAGACTGATCCGGAAAGACTGATCTGTGGTGACCCCACTAAGGTACAACTACCCTGTCTGACTTCTAGTCAATCTGTCTCTTTGCACATTTCTCTTTAAATACAGTACCAAGCACGGATGAAGCAGGAAGATAGTTTTCAGGAAGTTCAGGGATCTCTCAGGATCTTACCACTGAGTTGATTTTCTATCTGAACATCTCCTTCCCTGGGTTGGAGAAAGGTAAGCTATTCTTCAACGGCCAGGCATATTCAAATATCTTTCGTAAGATATGGGCATTGAGAAAAACTAAAATGCCTCCATCTGTAGGATCCAGCTGTCCAGGGAAGGAATGAGGGGCAAGGAGTGTGGAGCACTGAACAAGAGACTACAGGTAGAAATATTAAGAACAAAAGCCAGTGTTGGTGGAACAATCTAGAGGAGTGTCAGGTCAGAAGGGGGGGGGGGCGGGCAGGGGACGGGCCAGAGTGAAATCCAGACTGCCTGAAAATTCCAGGACTTATAGAACTCAAATGCCAATATTCTACATTTTCCTCAGACCCACCTTGTCTATTTTTATTTATTTGTTTGTTTAGAGAGAAAGAGAGAACACAGAGGGGAGGGAGAGAGTGAATCTTATGCAGGCTTGAGGCTCAGCACAGAGCCCGTGACTCTGAGATCATGAGCTGAGCCAAAATCAAGAGATGGATGCTTAGGGTGCCTGGGTGTCTCAGTCAGTTAAGCATCTGCCTTCGGCTCAGGTCATGATCCTGGAATCTTGGGATCGAGCCCGGAGTCAGGCTCCCTGATCAGTGGGGAGCTGCTTCTCCATCTCCCTGTGAATCTCCCCCGTTCGTGCTCTCTCACTCTCTCTCTCTCTCCTTCAAATGAATAAATAAAACATCTAAAAAAAAATGAAAAAGAGTTGGATGCTTTATTGACTGGGTCACCCAGGTGCCTCCCACCTTGTCTATTTTTAAAAGGCTGGATTTGCAAGCTACTGGTCACTGGAATTGCTGGTGCCACAGCAATCTGACGTTGACGTTGAAGTGATTTTGGTGAACATATTACTGGTACATAGGTGTATTAGTTACTTATCGCTGTATAACAAATTACTCCAAAATTTAGAGGCTTAAACCAACAAACATTTATTATCTCACAGATTTTCTGGATCAGGAAGCAGCTAAGCTAAACAGTTATGCCTTGGGGTCTCTTCTAAGGTTTCAGTCAAAATGGCAGCTTGGGCAAGAGGCAGGCTCCAGTGTTCTTTGTAGACACAAATTTGTCCTCACAGGTGCTCATTTGTCCTTGATCTCACCTACGTCCATGCTCAACGCTAGACTCCGGGCAACAGCAGCCTGCACACACTGTTCCACCAGCTGCCACAATTGCACCAGGTCTAGTCTAACCCCTTGATAATGTCTAAAACACTGAAGCAAGCCTGCTTTACTTTTCATAAAACTGCTCAACACTGCTGTGTATTTCTAGGTCTGTTCAGCCACTAATAGACTGTGAAACCTTGAGAGAGAGGTTTAGTGCCTGAAAAATAAAGGGTTTTTTTTATAAGATTTATTTATTTATTTATTTATTTATTTATTTATTTATTTATTTATTTATGAGAGAGAGACCACTCATGAGCACAAGCTGGAGGAGCAGAGGGAGAGGGAGAGAGAGAATCCCAAGCAGACTCTGTGCTGAGCACAAAGCTCGACTCAGGGCTTGACCTGGGGCTTTATCCCAGGACCCTAAGATCAGGATCTGAGCCAAAACCAACCGTCAGACACTTTGACCAATCGCACCCCCAGGCACCCAGAAGGAAGAGTTTGGTTTGGTTTGTAAAGGCTTGATGGCCTTTACAGTGTTGGGTACCACTCCTCTCTTCTTTTCATTATCCAGGGTTTTTTAAAAATTTTATTTATTTATTCATGAGAGGCACACACACACACACACACAGAGGCAGAGACACAAGCAGAGGGAGAAGCAGGCTCCATGCAGGAAGCCCAACGTGGGACTCGATCCCAGGACTCCAGGATCCTGCCCTGGGCTGAAGGCAGTGCTAAACTGTTGAGCCACCCGGGCTGCCCCATTATCCAGTTTTTAGCACAACATTCCAGTTCTAGGTATCTCTTCTAGAAAATATTTTCCATGGTTACAAAGAGGCACGCTCATTGCATTTTTTGTGATAGAACATAAAGGAAGGCAGGAGGGAGGGAGGGAGGCAAAGAGAGAGAGAGAGAGAGGAAGAACAAGGAGGAGGAGAGGAGGAGAAGGAGGAGGAAAGAAGACGATAAAGGGAGAAGGAAATTTTGGAAACAACCTAAGAGTCCATCAATAGGGGAATTCTTCAGCAGACTATGATTTTTAAAAAAAGATTTTTATTTCTTTATTTGAGAGAGAGAGAGCACAAGCAGGGGCGGGGAGGCAGAGGGAGAGGGAGAAGCAAACTCCCAGCTGAGCAGGGAGCCCAAGGTGGGGCTCAATTCCAGGACTCTGAGATGATGACCTGGGGCAAAGGCAGACACTTAACCGACTGAGCTACCCAGGTGCCCCATTAAACTATGATTCTGGGGGTACCTGGGTAGCTCAGTGATTAAGGATCTGCCTTTGGCTCAGGTCGTGATCCCGAGGTCCAGGGATCAAGTCCCACAACAGGCTCCCAGTGGGGAACCTGCTTCTCCCCCTTTTTTTTAAGAGTTTTATTTATTTATTCATGAGAGACACACAGAGAGAGACAGAGACACAGGCAGAGGGAGAACCAGGCTCCCCTTAGGAGCCCGATGCAGGACTCAATCCTGGAACTCCAGGATCATATCCTGAGCTGAAGGTAGATGCTCAACCGCTGAACCACCAAGGCGTCCCCAATGATTTTTTTTTTTTTGTAAGATTGACAAAGCATTCTATTGATGTGGGTTTTGTTTGGTTATTTTTGCTTTTGTTTGGTTTTGCCTAGCTATTTTGACTCCACAATTTTAAACTGGTGAGTATTTTAGTCTTGGGCATATTCTCACCTAGGGCATTGTGATCTAAGGATTTTGATCCCTTTTGATGCAACTAAAAGTTAACTTGTTCTTACTTCTACAGCAAATGAGTAGTTAGTACTACAGGCAAAGCTAAAAAAGCAGTAGACTGATAGAAGATGACAAGGAAATGTTACTCCTCTGGACCATCCAAAAGGAATTGCTTACAGCATTCTCAGAAACTACCTAATAATTAGTATAAACTATCAGTATTTTATCCAATTCATAATAAATATTTCTAGTGAAAATAATGCAAAATTAAATTGACAGTGGCTAAAATTGCACATTGCAAATGTCAGATCTGATAACATTGACTTGGAAAAACAGGACTTAGAAATATTGATCACAAACTAGAACTCAAAATGGCAGAAAAGCTAATCAATTAAATAGAAAAATTTCGGGGTACCTGAGTGGCTCAGTCAGTTAAGCATCTACCTTTGACTCTGGTCATGATCTCAGGGTCCTGGGATGGAGCCTCACATCAGGCTCCCTGCCTAGTGGGAGCTACTTCTCCCCCTCCTCCCTACTCGTGCTCTCAGTTGCTATCTCTGTCTCTCTCTCAAATAAATAAATAAATAAATAAATAAATAAATAAATAAATAAATAAAGTCTTTTTTAAAAGAAAAATTTCATAAAGGAATTATCTTAATCATTCTATTAATTATAATTTCAATAAGATAAAAATGTAAAAATTGGACAAGTTAAAAAATTTGATGACAAAGGCATTAAAACAAGGAATATATAAGAAATTCTCACAGCCAAGAGGAGCATAAGGGGACATGACAACTGAATATAATGTGCTGTGTGGATGAGACCCTGGAACCTAATGTGGATGAGACATTAGGCAAAAAAAAAAACAAAACAAAAAAACAAAAAACAAGGAAATCTGAATAAAGTATGAGCTTTTGTTTGTTGTTGTTTTTTAAATTTTATTTATTTATTCATGAGAGACACAGAGAGGAAGAGACATAGGCAGAGGGAGAAGCAGTCTCCCTGTGGGGAGCCCAATGCAGGATTCGATCCCAGGACCCCAGGATCACTACCTGAGCAAGAGGCAGACACTCAAACACTGAGCCACCCAGGTGCTCCTCAGCTTTTGTTAATAATAACATATATTTCACTTCTCCACCCAAAACTAGACATAGGGGAAAGAAATGTTGACTTCAGGATAGAGAACTGATTGGGCTAAAAAAAATTATGATGATGATGGTGGTGGTGGTGGTGATGATGGTAGTGATGATGGTGATGTATGAATACTGGTTCATTCACTGTGACAAAGTGCTAATATGAGAGGTTAATAGTAGGAGACACTGGGTATGGGGGTATTATGTGAACACTGTACTATCTTTAGTTTAGAATGACCTTACGTTTCTAGAAGTATTAGGGATTTTATGGGATGTCCTTCAGTTTCTCTCAATATTAGATGGGGGTTATTGATTCAGGGTAGGGCAATAATTATTAGAATTTTTAATTATGAAATTCTAGGTATCTAGAGAAATACTACTTGCACATATGGAAAAAGGGCATAGACAAGGGTTTACTGGACCATTATTTGAAAGAAGAGTTAAAGCATCTATTGATAGGGAAATGTTTAAATAAACTGTGGAACAGCCATAGCCTAGAATACCAAATTTCATTGACTTCAGGAAGTCATCAATTATAGGCATCATTATTTTATGTATCACTAAGAAAAATGCTTCTAATTAAACTATGACACAAAGCTTTCTTATCACTTATAATTTTTATTTCATACTTATTCAAAAAGCCAACTGAGACTTAAGTCATGAGGTTTTTTTATTCCATACCATCCTTGCACATGCATTAAAAGGGAAGTATTCATGAAATAAATTAAGGCATGTCTAAATCTTCTCAGAGTCTGAACCTTCTGAATCATGTTTAAACTCAGAATCATCAATATTCCATGCTGCTAACATCCATTCTGCAAGTTTTGAAGCATATCCAGCAGGCAATGACAGCTACATCACTAATGCTGCCTCGCCGACAGCGATTGTAAGGTGCATACCAATGTTTAAGATCATAAAATGTGAATGAAAAAGTGTGCCTCAGAATAATGAAACAAGGGTAACAGGCAGTAGCTAAATGAGCCGAGGAAGTGTCATATATGCCACGTGCAAAGTTCTAATTCGTGTTACTAAGGAAAAATAGGTAGTTGCAAAAAATATATACAGCATGTGCTCATTTATGGAAAAAGGGAAGCAACCTCTATATTCCTGTAGCAGACACTGAAAAGTTGGTTGCCCAAAAGACATTCACAACTTGTTTTTACTGTGCCAGTCTACACTTTAGATACTTGAAAGGTAAATTACTTTTCTAGACTCTGTTGTTGATAAAGGGGTCATATGATACATCTCTGACCAATGAATTGTACGCAGATGTTCTGTGGGCTTCACAAGAAGATGACTTCACAAGGAGATGACTTTTGTCCTCTCCTGTCTAGTGTGTGGAAACATTCTTAAAGGAGCAGCAATCACCTTGTGACCATGAGGACAAAAACGAAATGCTTTTGTGGATGGTGGAAATGAAAAAAAGCAAGCCTGGGCTGATGGTATCACAGGCTGCCCTGCACTGTTGGCTTTGCGCTGCCAGCCCCTGAGCTTCTTTCTGAATGACACTAATGAATTGCTTTCTTTTTTTTTTTTTTTTATGAATTGCTTTCTTTTGTTGGGTATTCAGTTGGCTGAATAAAGTTCTAACTACTACAAGTCATACATGTGTAAAGAAAGATTTAAAAATATCTGAACAAAGTGTACACTAAACTGATAAGATGGGAATAGAACTGGGAGGGGATATTAGGAGGCTTTAACTTTATTTTTACTTTCTGAATTTCTTACAACATATAGGTAATGCATTATTACCTACGGAACTAAAAAAAATATTTTTTGTAAGATTGATGTCAAGTGGAGGGCACTTGGCTGGCTCAGGTGATAGAGCATGCAACTCTTAATCTCAGGGTTGTGAGTTCAAGTACCACATTGGGTGTAGAGCTTACTTTTATTTTTTTTAATGTTTTTTTAAATTTTTATTTATTTATGATAGTCACAGAGAGAGAGAGGCAGAGACACAAGCAGAGGGAGAAGCAGGCTCCATGCACCGGGAGCCTGACGTGGGATTCGATCCCAGGTCTCCAGGATCGCACCCTGGGCCAAAGGCAGGCGCCAAACCGCTGCGCCACCCAGGGATCCCTTAAAAACTAAATTTAATTTAATAACCAAAACCAACCAAACAAAAAGATTGATGTCAAATGGAAAGAGATTTGCTAACAAGAAAGGAGGATACAATGAGCCAGCACCTCAGGTTAAGATATTTTTCCAAAAGACTTAAGTCCAGAAAGACAAAAAGTTTTTCCACCAAGGTATCAGTTTACTACTATCCATTCAAAATGGTTAGTCTGGGTTGACTTATTTGTTCTCACTGCAGACTGCTTCCTAATGGACACCATTTCTTTTTCTAAATGCTCACAAATTACCTTTGATGTGACCCATCCTGGGTTTGTATTGGGGCTCAGTAAATTCAAGATTATTAGACATTTTTCAAGATCGACTTTTTTCTCCTTTTTAAAATCAGAACACTTTCCAGTCTTGAATTTCTTGTTACTTTTTACATACTCTGACATTTTTCAAGGATCACCAGCATAACGGTTGCATACAAAAGATCCTGGCACCAGAAAAAACAAAAAACAAAAAACCCACACACAGTATGACAAATATTATGCTATTTTATTAATAGTAATGATATTGGTATGATATGGTAATGATAATAACAGTAGTTATCACTTATTCAACTCTGTCTCATTTACTTATTTATTTTGTATATTTTTTTTATTGGAGTTCGATGTGCCAACTCGGCACTGCCTCCTTTAATCTTCACAAAATCCCAGTGCGGTCCATGACTATCTTCAGCTCCACTTTATACAGGCAGACACTGAAGCTTAGGCAGCTAAGTTGCCCTAGGCCACAGAGTCACAGCGAGTCACAACGGATTGGAACCTGCAAAGCTCCAGGTCTTGACCACTAAATTTAACTGCAAAAAAGGCAAAAACAGGGCAGCCCGGGTGGCTCAGCGGTTTAGCGCCGCCTTCAGCCCAGGGTGTGATCCTGGAGACCAGGATGAGTCCCACGTCGGGCTCCCTGCATGGAGCCTGCTTCTCCCCCTGCCTGTGTCTCTGCCTCTCTCTCTCTCTCTCTCATGAATAAATAAACAAAATCTTTAAAAAAAAAAAAAAAAGGCAAAAACAATAGACTTCTAGTGAGCGGTAAAACGCCTCGTCTTGTACATTCAGGTCTCCAAGAGGCTCTCTGAGCGCCCACCAACGCCCTCTAAAGGGCCCCACCTTCCCCAACCCCTGGGAGCCAGAGCCCACTCCCTTCTGCTCCTCTCCGCATTTTCCGTATCACCGCAGTCTAAGCCCTGCAAGCCCCGCCCCCTCCAGCCGGTGGCGCCTCCTGCGCAAGCGCACTGTGGCCCGGCCCCGGCCCACGGCTCCGCGCATCCCCGAGCGCCGGGGACAGGTGCAGAGGAGCGCGCGGGGCGCGGCCGCGCCCGGGGGTGGGCGGCCCGGGTACCTGCGGGTGGCGCGGAATGAACGGCGGGGAGTAGGGTCCTAGCGGGGGAGGAACCGCAAGAAGTTTCCACTGCACGAGAGTTTTTATCACCCATCCATTTATTCCAGAAATATGTATTAGTGACTACTGTGTGTAGGAAGCCCTGTAGCATGACGACTGCCCTCCCTGGGCTCCCGTACTGACTGATGGAACATGCGAGAGGGACGGACTAGCAGATAGGAGACAGGTTCCTTGAACCCCATCCCCCCCCCCCCCTACTGGGATCCCTGGGTGGCGCAGCGGTTTGGCGCCTGCCTTTGGCCCAGGGCGCGATCCTGGAGACCCGGGATCGAATCCCACGTCGGGCTCCCGGTGCATGGAGCCTGCTTCTCTCTCTCTCTCTGTGTGTGTGTGTGACTATCATAAAAAAAAGAAACCTTCTTACCCCCCAGCATTCGTGCATGAGAATACCTAATACAGCAGGAGGAAATAGGGACCTAAGTCAGGGTTCCCGGCCACATCTACTAGGGGAGTGGCACCCAGGCCATTTCACCCTTTTCTATTCTCCAGAGCGCTTGTACTGATCCCATGTACACCGATCAGTCTTGCTTTCCAGAAGCTTACACTGTAGTGGGCTTAGAACACTCCGCCTCAATATAAGAGAGGAAAAGGCTGCGCTCAGCAGAGGGGCAAACAGCTGGGGAGGGTTTGTAGAAGATAATTAATCCTCATACTGGTCCCCAGCGTTATCACTGCAGTTCAAAGTAACTAGGTAGTGACAGGCATGACGTATTCAAAATCCCTGAGAAGTGAGGGGCTTCCCTCAGGAAGCTCACAATCCTAAAAAATAAAAAAATGGAAACAGTAGCCTGTGCTGTTAACTAGGAGAAAGCTAAATAATAGGAAAAGTATTAATTTTGTTTTGCCTGCTTATTTGTATTTTTGTGAAAAGCTATTTTTATTGTAGTTCTATTTCCTCCAGAGTCGTGTAGTTTCTCAAATCTGCAGCAACCTAAGCCATTTTTGCAGAAGTTCCTATTTCCTCATTGTCTCCTTGGTGTCATTCCTCTGCCCTCCCTCCCAGTTCTTCCCATGCCTGTCACCTTCTACTAATAATTAACAAATACTAAATTGTAGAAATATTTTCTGTTTCCATTGTTCACCTTCTAAACCATTTTCCTTTATTTCCAGAATATATAGCCTTTAACTCATGAAAAGAAACCGCGAAATCTTTTTTTTTACTCTATTGACTATTTTATTTGCTTATTACTATCTTTTTTATTTTTTAGTGAGCTCTACCCTCAATGTGGGGCTCAAACTCATGACCCCAAGAGCAAGAGTCGCATAGTCTACTGACTGAACCAGCCAGGAGTCCCTGTTGACTATTTTATCATTTCCCAGTTCCATCCATTTAGTCTTACAATCAAGAAATCTAAACTTCCTTGACACTGTCCTCACTTCCACACTACCATATCCGATATATACTGAGTCTTCTCAGTTTTATGTCCCCCATATTTCTCAAACTTTTTGTCTCACCTTAGTCTAGCTCTTGCCTGGATTATGGCTATTCTCACCTCCATTTCATTTTTTTTTTTTTAGATTTTATTTATTTATTCATGAGAGATGGGAGGGGGGCAGAGACACAGGCAGAGGGAGAAGCAGGCTCCATGCAGGAAACCCGATGTGGGATTCGATCCCGGGACTCCAGGATTACGCCCTGGGCCGAAGGCAGGCACTAAACTGCTGAGGCACCCAGGGATCCCCTATTTTTTTTTTTAGATTTTATCTATTTATTCATGGGGGGGCGGGCAGAGACTCCATTTCATTTTTGCCTCCCTGCCAATCCATTATCTCCTGAGGGATTTTCTAAATACACAACTCTAATTTGTCATTCAATGCTAATTAACCTGTCAATGGCTTACTTTTGTTTTTTAAGGAAAAAAAAAACCAGAATCCTTAATGGAAGCTACAATGTGGTCCTTCCAAAATCGTCTTTGACTCCATTCTCCCCTTTTGTCTGTTCATTCTCCCCTTTTGTCTGTTTCATCCACTGTCCTTTCTTTAAAAAAAAAAAAAAATTGTTTATTGACTTGACAGAGAGCCTGCAGGAGTTGAGGGAGGGGCAAAGGTAGAGAATCCCAAGGTGACTCCTCATTGAGTACAGAGCCCGACTCCGGGGCTCAATCCCACAATCCTGAGACCATGACCTAAGCCAAAATCAAGAGTCAGCTGCTCAACCAACTGAGCCACCCAGGCATCCCTCATTGTGGTTTTGATTTGCATTTCCCTGATGATTAGTGATGTTGAGCACCTTTCCATATACCTATTGGCCATTGAATGTCTTCATTGGACTCATCACACTCTTGACACCTTCACATCCTTTAGCTCTCAGATTCAACATAACTTCTTAACCTCTGTCTCCCAGACTCCCAATATCCCATTACAGAGATATTTCCATTTACCCCTCCAGATGCATTTTCCACTTTTTCAACCATGCTTTGTACCCAAGGAGTCCACCCCGTGGGGACCACACCAAAGTCTCCCTGGCCCTCTTGACTTCTGATGGGGGAGAAAAATCTGACTGGAGAGCACAGGTAGGAGTTCAGAGCCAGGTAGGATGTCTTGCCATTTATCCCTCTGATCTTTCCTTCAGGATTGCTGCAGGCTGTCTGTTCCCTTAACCAAATGCCTACTATATTTCTTATGCCTCCTACAGCTTAGCTCAGGCAGGGGTCTCCACCAAGCTTTTGTTGTTTATAGATTCCAGTAACTGCCCACTCCTCCCTCCTCATGCCCAATGTGTCACATACTGCGTTATTACTTAGGATCTCCCTAATCCCTACCTACTCCTTTCTGAATAGATCTTGTGTTAAAGACTCCTCAAATTACTCTCTTGAAGTGTGCCATCTGTTACCCTCAGGGACCCTGATTGAGACAGCCCCAGGGAATTCTTCATGTAACTAAAATTTACATCACTGGTGTCAAGACTTTTTCTTATAGCCTACCACAATGGATTCTCTAATCAGTTATAGTTATAAAAATTGAATGATGCTTGATTATTGAAAAATTATGTTTTTAAAAACTAGAAACGGGCTCCTAGTGGCTGTCAGTTAAGCATCTGACTCTTGATTTCAGCTCAGGTCATGATATCAGGGTTGTGAGATTGAGCCCTGCATTGGGCTCTGTGCTGGACATAGAGCCTAGTTGGGATTCTCTCTCTCCCTTTGCTTCTTCTGGCATGTGCGCTCTCTCTTCTCGCTCTCAAAAAAAAAAAAAAAAAAGGAAGGAAGAAAGAATATAAAATATATGTTGAATTTGACCTCAATTTTATAAAACAAAATAAATTAAAAACAAATGTGTATATTAAAAGATTCAACATATAATGCTCCAAAATGGTGATAATTGATTTTAAAGTGACAGGATTATTTTTTGTTATAATTTTCTATGTTTCTGTTTCCCTTGTTTTTGGCAATAATGCTATGTTATTATTACAATGAAAAATACATATAAATGTTATTTTAAAACATTTTTACTTGATCATATTATACAGATTATAAAAATTACTAACTAAAGTATAAGTTAAATAAAACAGTGAATTTATATGACCTAGGACATTACTTGGCACAAAGTAGACATTCAATATGTCAATAATAATTTTTTTGTTACAGATCAAAGTATGTTACAAAACATACTTTACCTAATGAAACAAAATACAGAAAATAGAAATTAGCCTTTTCTGGATGACTCAAGAATATTAATTATTATAATTATACTTTAATAACATGATGCTCTGAGCTCAGTTGAATCCTATCACTTAACATACAAGAAAATCTGTAAAATGGAATTATCCCTAGAGAGAGTAAGTGACTTCCCTGAGGTCATATACAGCTAATTAGTGCTCTCCGCTCACCTTTTCTCTCTAAAGACTTTCTCCAAAGATATCCTTCCTTCTCTCTGGAGAAATACTTCTTTTCCTGTATTTGTCACTATCTACAACTTAGTTAATTCAATTATAGACTTTTTCATTAAGTAATTAAGTCTATTTCTATCTTTATCATAGTACATTATGTACGATTTTTTTCTTCTCTCTCCTTGTCTCAGTTCTATTTTAATTCTAGAAATGGAACTAACCAGGTAAAATCAGTACTAGTGAGGGGCAGATACAGTGAAAGGAAGTTAAAAAGTTTCTGAGTTACATTAAATAAAGAATAAATACTATCAACTCTTACAGCCCCTTAACATGTCATGTATTCCTCTTCAGAAAACACACAATGTTCATTCTCCAACTCTTTATCCTAATAGTACTTTAGTGAGGTATAACTTATGTATTCAAAGATGAACAAGTCTAGGGGCACTTGGGTGGCTCATTCGGTTAAGCGGCCAACTCTTGGTTTCTGCTCAGGTTGTGACCTCAGGGTCATGAGATCAAGCCCTGCATGGGACCCCACACAAGGCTCTGTGCTCCATGTGGAGAGCTTGAAATTCTCTGTGCCTCTCCCTTGGCCCCCACTCTTGTGCTTTCTCTCTCTCTCAAATAAATAAATAAATCTTAAAAAAAATAAAAGATGAACAAGTTTAGTGTAAAGTTTAATGAATTTTGACAAATATGTACACTTATGCAACCATTGTCTAGATTAAAAAATGTCCTTTGCCTCAGAATATTCCTTCATGCCTCTTTCCTTTCATCCTATGCCCTGCAGCCTCCATCCTCTGCCCATGGCACAATACAACCACTATTCTGATTTCATTGCTTGGTTTTGTCTATTCTTGAACTTTTTATAAATGGAATCATACAGTGTGTACTATATATATCAGTTTTTCATTTCTTTAATATTACTGTGTGGTACACTCCTGTACTGGTACACCACAAATTCTTTATTCTGTTGGTGAACAGCTAAGTTGTTTCCAGTTTAGACTACTATGAATAAAACTGCTATGAATATTTCTGCACAATTTTTTGGAGGCCTGTGCACTCATGTCTTCTGGGTATGTGCCTAGAAGTGGAACTCCTCTATCGTGGAAATTGCTCTATCATGGGAGACATTTTACTTTATAAGAAACTACTGAAAGGAAGAAAAATTTCTTCCTCCACCCCTTAGTCTTCTAGCTAGACTAAGAATTAAATTTATGTGAGATAGATTAACAAGGGAATAATGCCAAATTTTTATTAGATGAGGACAAAGACCCAATAATGAAATTGAGACCCAGAGAAATGACCACATCAGGCAGTTTTTATACTTTTTAGACAAAGAAATAATAAATCATGGGGAATTGACTGGACAAAGAAAACTCAGTTTGCTTTGGGAGCTACAATTACTTAAAAAGTAAAAAGCATTGCTTAAAGCCTTCTCTGCTTTAAATTTCCCGTCTCTGGTAATAAGTTTGTGGCTTTACCTCCTAGTACAGTGTGGGTCATTTTTCACAGGGGAGATTTATTTCTTGCTTTCAGGGAGACAGAGCAGGGTCTGAGTGTTTTCACACAAGCTGTCTCTTAAGTAACTTTTATTTAAAATAATCAATATGTCAAAGTGGTACATTTTGGGGCAACCTGAACCTGTCTTTGACCTTTACATGATGAAAGAGTATTTATTTATTTATTTATTTATTTATTTATTTATTTATTTATTTAGAAAGAGTTTTCTAAAGTGGTTATGCTATTTTATATTTTCTCCCATTACCCCACACCTGTACCCATACTTTAACCATTCTTTTAAATTGTAGCCATTTTGGTGAGTATGTGGGTATATCGAACTATGAGATTTTAATTTGTTGAGCACCTTTTCATAAGTTTAGTAGCCATTCAGAAATCTTCTGTGAGGCTCTGCCTCAAGAAGTCATCACCTAGGGCACCTGGGTGGCTCAGTGGTTGACCATCTGCCCTTGGCTCAGGTCATAATCCTAGAGTCCTGGGATTGAGTCCGGCATCGGGCTCCTCACAGGGAACCTGCTTCTCCCTCTGCCTATGTCTCTGCCTCTCTCTCTCTATGTGTCTCTCATGAATAAATAAATAAAATCTTTTTTAAAAAATCAACCAAGTTTGTGCTACAGAAGGCTGTACTATGTTATTAAAACCTAATTAACTAAAGATGATGTTCAGATTATTGATCTTCCCAGCCAGGGAGGGTGGGGGAGTAGGGAGACATACCCCAGAGGAACCAAGAATGCTGTTGTATGAGAGGGAGGAAGGCAGCATTTTGTAAGGTTGTACTTTCCAGTGAAAGCTCCAGGGACCATCACAGGGAAACGGGGACCAGTTCTGGATCGGATGTGTTTCTGAGGCAGGATCAAAAGTGCAATAAACCAGGAATTGGATGCTATTTGTTGACAGAATATCCTGGTTATCTGTGGAGAGGACACTGCAAAATGACCAGACATGGAATGGAACCAAACAATGGAAAAGAACAGTAAGAAACATCCCATAAGATGAACTCACAAGCTAAAGTTCAAAGTATAAATGGAAGAGGCACTCCTAAGGAAACAGATTATAGAGGGGGAAAAAAAGGTTATGATTCTCAAAGAAGCAAATAAGGAACATCCATAGAAAAGAACAGAATCGGGCAGCCCGGTGGCTCAGTGGTTTAGTGCCACCTTTGGCCCAGGGCCTGATCCTGGAGACCCAGGATCGAGTCTCACGTCAGGCTCCCTGCATGGAGCCTGCTTCTCCCTCTGGCTGTGTCTCTGCCTCTCTCTTTCTCTCTTTGTGTCTCTCATGAATAAATAAATAAAATCTTAAAAAAAAAAAAAAAAAGAACGCCATCATAAAAAAAAAAAAGGGGGGGGGATCCCTGGGTGGCGCAGCGGTTTAGCGCTTGCCTTTGGCCCAGGGCGCGATCCTGGAGACCTGGGATCGAATCCCACATCGGCCTCCCGGTGCATGGAGCCTGCTTCTCCCTCTGCCTATGTCTCTGCCCCTCTCTTTCTCTCTCTGTGTGACCATCATAAAAAAAAAAAAAAAAAAAAGAACAGAATCATGAAACACTACTACTGGAAAGGAAAGCCATAGTGGAATAAAAATCTAAGCAAACTAGATAAAGTTTAGAATGAATACCATCTATTATTAAAGATTGATTTATTTATTTTAGAGAGAGAGAATGTGTGTGAGTGGGGAGAGGGGCTTAGGAAGAGGGAGAAAGAGAAAGAGAGGAATCCCAAGCAGATTCCCCAGTGAGCTCCCAGCCCAACATGGGGCTCCATCCCATGCCCCCAAGGTCATGACCTGAGCTAGATTAGGAGTCTGACACTTAATTGACTGAGCCACTCAGGTGCCCCTAGAATGAATATTATTTAAAAAATAAAAAGACTTGAGAAAAAGCACTGACAAATTCATCCAGGAGCACCACAGAGATGAAAAGATTGTTTTGAAAACAAGAAAATGCAGGTAAGAAACATGGAGGATAATTTGAGACATTCCAAAATATTTAATAGTGGATGAGTGATTATGTGTATTGTGGGAATTATGTGTCAATAAAGCTGTTTTAAGATCTATCTACATCTTAGATACATAGGAGTTCCAGGAGAGAATGGTGGGAAAAGAGGCGAAAAGAGAGCTGATAACTTTCTAGAACTGAATAAAGTTCTTAAGTTCTCAGAGAGAAAGCCCTAGTACAATAATGAATCTGTAAAACTGTAAAGAATAAGAAAAACTTAACTACAAAACAGAAGTATAAAGTCCTCCTTCACCTATCCCCGTAGTATCATTTCTCTCTCCACAAATCATCCCTATTTTTTAAAATTTTATTTATTTTTTTAAGCAATCTCCACACCCAACATGGGGCTCAAATTCATAACCCTGAAATCAAGAATCACATACTCTACCCACTGAGCCAGGCAGGCGCCCCTAATCACCCTATTAACAAGGTTGGTTTATCAATGTACAAGCATTTACATCCTCTAATATGCCTTTAATATTCCTTTGATGACAATCACTTAGTTTTTTTCCCTATGTTTTGCTTCTACAAGTGTGGCACACACAAAACATCCTTTTCCATATATCCTTGTGAATATTATTGTTTTCTAGATTTCTAGATTTTAGATTCTGATTTAAGGCATATGGGCACTTAAAATTTTGTAGACTACTATCTACCTTCCCTTCCAAAAATCTCCACCAGTTTACACCTCTTCCTTTTTTTTTTACAGAGGGAGAGTGGGGAGGGGCAGAGAATCATCTTAAGAAGGCTTCACACCTAGTGCAGAGCCAGAGGCAGGGCTGACTTGGGGCTTGATCCCACAACCCTGAAATCATGATATGAGCCAAAATCAAGAGTGGGACATTTAACCAACTGAGCCACCCAGGTGCCCCACACTTCCATTATCAGAGTATCTGAGTGCTTTTTTGTCCACTTCTTGTCAATACTGAGTGTTACCAAGTTAAAAAAAAAAAAAAAAGTCTGCATGGAAACTAAAAATGGTGACTCATTATTTTATATAGATTTTTCTAATTACTAGTAAGAAAGGCAACATTTCATAGGCTTAATGATCATTTGAATTTCTTTTTCAAGCCCATTTTTTGGTTAGAGAGAGAGAGAGAGAGAGAGTGTGTGTGTGTGTGTGTGTGTGTGTGTGTGCTGAAATAATCTGGTGCTTATCTTTTATCTGTCATATCTTTTTACCGTATCAAATCTTGAAATTTTAATAAAATCTAATGGTCAATCTTTTCCTTATGGATTTCAGATTTAGTGATTTTCCTGCAAAGGCCTCTGCATGCCCATGAGAATATTTATATTTTCTTTCTAAGTTTTTTTTTTTTAACATCTAGATGTTAGGTTGGGATATGAATACAACTTTGATTTTCAAATCCATAGTCAATCATTCCAACATCATTTATTGAATCATCTTTTTCTTCATTGACTTGAAATGTCATGTTCAACATATACTACTTGCATATATATATAATATATATATCATATCATATATATATATATTCTGGTACACATGCATATCAGAGTATTTGTGTGTGTGTATGCATATGTAGAGATCTCAGATCTCTTACTACAGGATAATAATTTTAGTATATGTGCTACCGAGGCAAGCACCAGGATAATAATAACAAGTGGTTCCAACTCTTACCATCTGAAATCCATCAGTATTTTTGCTCTAAGGCCAGTTAGCAATTAAGTACAGCAAAGAGACCAAGGGAGGTCTGTTTCTGAGACACTAGGATTCTCTCCAACAAGTGATTTTGGCTGGAAGACTTCCTGTTGGCCTTGGTGAAACTTTCTCTTTTTTTCAGCCTTTTTTAAAAAAAGATGTTATTTATTTATCCATGAAAGACACAGAGGAGAGACAAAAGCAGAGACACAGGCAGAGGGAGAAGCAGGCTCCATGCAGGGAGCCCGACGTGGGACTCAATCCCAGGACTCCAGGATCACACCCCGGGCCAAAGGCAGGCGCTAAACCACTGAGCCACCCAGGGATTCCCTTTTTCAGCTTTATTGAGTAACATTGACAAATAAAATTGTAGTATACTTAGAGTGTACAATGTGATGATTTGATACACGTATACTTTATGAAAGGATTTCCACCATTGCCTTAATTAATACATTCATCACCTCAAATATTTACCTTTTGTGTGCGTGTGAGAATGTAGTTTCCACTCTCAGCAAATTTAATTTCTATAAGATAGTATTATCATCTATAGATACTACTTTATCTTGTAACTCATAGTTTGTACCCTATTTCCCCCACCCCCTGACTCTAGTAGTTCTACTCTCTGAAACTTTCTTAGAACTGCATGGAGGCTCAGACCTTCCTTCTTTCTCTCACTCCCAGGAGCATCTGTACTGTGGTCTGTGCATTCCCAGCCCCCTCCACTTGCTCTCCATTTTTCCTCACAGGTATTTCCCCTCAGAGTTGTGAGAGATATCATCCCATTTTGATTCTCAGAGGATCTGTATTAATACAATGTATTTGGGTCTCTTTTGTTCCACTGATCTATTTATCTATTCTAGGTCTGATACTACAGAATTTTAATACTATAGATTTCTGGTGTATTTTGGAATTCAGTTAAGTCCCCTACATTGTTTTGTCAGAATATTTTTGGCTATTCTTACACATATACTTCCATCTGAGTTTGTTTCATGAAGTCTTTTTCCTTTTAATTAATGTATGTGCAGAATGACAAAATGATATGTGAAAAGTAAGTTTCTCTCCCACCTCTGACCCTCAGTTCTCAGATTTTCTTCTCAGAGAAAATCACCTTTACTACATTCTTCTGTATCATTCCAGAAGCATCCCAAGTATACACTAGTGTGTGTGTATATGTATATACCCATATACATAAAAATACATACACATCCTTTCCTTCTTGGCGCTTATTGTAGCATAAGATTGTTGTTCACTTAACAATAGGTCTTGGAGAATTTTACTTTAATTTTTTTAAAGATTGTATTTATTTATTCATGAGAGAGAGAGAGAGAGGCAGAGACACAGGCAGAGGGAGAAGCAGGCCCCATGCAAGGAGCCCGATGTGGGACTCCATCCTGGGACCCCAGGATCACACCCTGGGGCGAAAGCAGGCACTAAACCACTGAGCCACCCAGGCATCCCAGCTTGGAGAATTTTAAATGTCAATATTTATAGTACAGCTTCCTTCTTTTTAAATCTACCTAGCATCCTAAAAACAAAAAACAAAACAAAACAAAAAAAACTACCTAGCATCCTATTTTTCCCTTCCAATGTACATTTAAGTTGTTTCCACTCTTTTCCTATAACAAAAAAATGCTACAGTGAATCAAAAGAACTTTAGAATCATCTTGTCAAGTTCATTTTTTTTTAAATCTCATTGAGATTGAAATGTATAGATTTAATTTAGGCACAAGTAATATCACTTTATTTGGGTTTCCCAACCAGGCCACATAGAATGTCTTTCTTTACATTTAGTTAGACAAACTTCTACATCCTTGGTCAAGTTTATTAGTTTTTATAAATACAAATCTTGCATTTTTATTTTGATTTTTTTCCTAAGAGTTTTTTTTTCCTTGGTTGGTTTTTATTGATATTGTAAATGGGAGTTTCCTTTTATATAACATTTGCTCATTATTTTTTGCTGATTTGCGGGAAACTCTTGATTTTTATGTGCAACTCCTATACCTGGTCTTATTCCTAATTTTCCTTATTAGTTCTAATAGGTTCTCAGTTGGTTTTCTTAGGTTAATACCATTCTAGATAGAACAGCTTGTGTGAAGACCAGGGGGAGAAAGAGAGCTTCATTTGATAAATTTTTAAAAGTTCAGAAAGACTGGGGCCAGCAGGAACAAAGCGGCAATGAGACACACACAATTGTGTGATTATGACATTTTGTTGAAGTTGGTGGTAGAGGCAGTAGCAAATGGGTGTTGTTGGCAGTTGTCTGCTTTTTAGTTGAAGATACAAAAACTACATGGATTGGAGAGATAAAGCGGTTATGATAAAAGTGCAGATTGCTACCTCAGGTCTTTAAAGAGGGAATGAAGAACAGCAGAGGCTGATTGGAAGCTAGGAGTCCTAGTTCTAGCTCATGTGACTGGGAATGACTCGTGTTCTTTCTGAGTCTCAATCTGCAGGATAATAGTAGTGTACCAGGAGATTTCTCAGTTCTTTTTGAATTCTGGCAATGTAAAATCTTATACCTCAGTATTTAGGCTCTCTGCAGAAGTGAGTTCTCTTGTATCCACAGTCTATCTAGACCTCAGGAGAGAGGAAGATATCTCCAGGTTCCATGTAGGGATAGACTCATCCAAGTGCTTTTACTTAAATGACCTGCAGTGTTCTGGCTCCCCAGCTGAGGGAGCTAACTTAGTCTGGAGATTGGTATAAACAAGGCTAAAAGGCTAGGATGGGGAAGTACACAGGATTTGGAAAGAGGGTCACCTAGCTTGCTGACTCTTAAGAATTCTGCTTTTCAAGACCTGGAAATTGTGCCAGAGTGAGTTCGTAAGTTTTTAGAGTCTGATTTTGGCCTTGCTTCTCAGGTGTTGAGGCACTCACCCAATATGTTTTATTGGCTCTTGTCTGCATAAGAAGTTTACATTGGGGTGTAAGGTCCCCTTCTCCATCCTCCACATGCAGCACTTCCCCTGAGGTGGATTGGGCACACAGGAAATACTTGGCAAGTAGTTGTCACAGGATGAATGATGTTATTGCAATACCTAAAGAAAGGGGATAAATGAATGAAAGGATATATAAAAACATGAAGATCCCAAATACTCTATTCTCAACTGCCTGGTGGTGCTTTCTAAAAGATATCAAAATAATAATTGTCCTTTAAAGACAAGAATTTCTCAGATTCAAGAATAAAGCTAGTTAAACGCACCTTTAGACTGAAGCTATCTTTTACTTATTTGTTCATATTTTTGTATATTTGCTTAATTTTCTATTTAGTTATCATTGTTAAGTCACATGCAGTCATAAGAAATAATGAAGAGAGGGACGCCTGGGTGGTTCAGTGGTTAGCTTCAGGGTGTGATCCCTTGGTCCTGGGATCTAGTCCCACACCGGGCTTCCTGCATGGAGCCTGTTCCTCCCTCTGCCTACATCTCTGCCTATCTCTGTGTCTCTCATGAATAAATAAATAAAATTAAAAGAAAAAGAAACAATGAAGAGAGATCCCATATATCCTTCACTCAATGTCCCACAATGGTATCATCCTCCATAACCATAGTACAACATCACAACCAGGAAATTGGCCTGGGTAATAATCCACCCATCTTATTCAGATTTCACCAATTTAACATGCAGTCGTGTATGTGTGTTTAGTTCTATGTAACGTTATTACATATATCCATTTGTGTGACTAGGCAACAGTCAGGAGACAGAAGAATATTATCACAAGGATCCCTGCTGCTAATCTGCTATGGCCACAGCTCCCTTCCTCTGATCTCCCTCCTTGCAAAAAAACACTCATCTCTTGTCCATCTCTAGAATTTTTTTTCATTTTTAGAATGTTATATGAATGGAATCCTATGTTGTTTAACCTTCTGAGATTTTATTCCCTACTCATCATAATTCCCTTAAGATCCATCTCAGTTCTTGTGTGAATCAATGGTTTTATTTCTGTTGTTGAGAAGTATTCCATGGTATGGATATACGACAGTTTGTTTAACCATTCACCCATTTAAGTACATTTGGGTTGCTTCCAATTTGGGGCTATTACAAATAAAGCTACTATGAACATACTTACACAGGCTTTTACATGAACATCATTTTTTAAAAGATTATTTATTTATTTATTTATTTATTTTTTTTCATGAGAGACACAGAGAGAGAGGCAGAGACATAGGCAGAGGGAGAAGCAGGCTCCTCACAGGGAGCCCAATGTGGGACTCGATCTCCAGACCTGGGATCACACCCTGAGCTAAAGGCAGGTGCTCAACCACTGAGCCACCCAGGCGTCCCCACACTAGTTTTAATTTCTCTGGAAGCCTTACCTGGTTTTTGAATTATATGATAACCAGAGCTAAATTAAGAGGAGAGCTGGTACAGTTGCCGAAGATAGAAATCTATAAAGTGTGCTAAAAAATTTTTCTGTAGAGTTTTGAGGGGGGAAAACAATTATACTTATCCAAACTCCCCTTAGGAAGAACACTATATTTAGATGGTATCTTTGATAAGGCCTTCAGCACCTTTCTAAGGAGAATGCTCCAGTTGTTTGAAGGCCTTTCATTTTGCTGAAGGCAAAGGATACAAGCCCCCAAACACAATAGTCAGAGAGACAAACAAAATCAGCAATAGAAGTTTATTAAGCAAAGATACAGAGAAAGCTCTTAGAAATGAGAGGGGCTCGGACAGGGTTGCCATAGAAGGTTTTTTGATTGGCCTTTTAATGGGAACCTAACCAGGGAGCCCAAGCCCTTGAGATTTCTTTGTGCTGTCGCAAGTGATTGACATATGGCTGTTTTGGGGTCTGGTGAATTTCTGGGATTGTCTGGTAACCATCAAACAGGATACTTCCTAACACTTTAGATTGATTGATTTATTATTTATTTAGTTATTTATTTATTTATTTATTTATTTTTCTGTTTTTACTGTCTTATCTCTGTTTCCTTGGGATGGGTAGGAGCCTGACTCTGGACCATTTGGTGTCCTTGAGACTTATGGGAGCCCACAGATTTATAGGAGCCTGACTCTGGGCCTTTCCCTTATCTTTCCCTGCCTAGCCCCATCTTCTCCTAACTCATTCCTACATCAGTACTGTGCTCTATAGGTTGGATCTTACTCCCTAGCCAATGGTGAACTTATGAAAAGACTAAGTGAACTCCACCTCCACTAGCAGCGTGCATGTCAAACATTAATATTAAGCGTTCACAATCATAACCACTAGCAAACATTTATTAGGTCTTGCTATGTATATAAGATTCAGAACCAAGTTTCAGAACATTTACATATGTTTGGGGGGATGACAGGAAAACTGAGAGGTAAATATGATGTGAAGTGAAAATTAGAAGAACAGAAAAAGCAATGGCACAGAAGTCAAAGGAGGAAGAGAACCCTATAAGCTGAAGTCGCTGAAGAAAGTTTTCTTGAAGAATTATGGTTTCAACACAATTTTGAAGGACGGATAAGTCTTAAGTGTAGAATAGAAGATGTGACAAATTCTGGGAACAGGGGTTAACAAAGTGGAAAATCACATTACGGCACCAAAGAAAGAATTAGTAAGAGATAAGTTAGTTGAATAGGTGGATTGAAACCAATCTAAATTATTTTGTAGACATCTGGAAACAAATATTTTAAAACAATTTTTATTTTTATTTTTTTTCACTTTTTTTTTTTAATTTATTTATGATAGTCACAGAGAGAGAGAGAGAGAGAGGGGCAGAGACATAGGCAGAGGGAGAAGCAGGCTCCATGCACCGGGAGCCCGACGTGGGATTCGATCCCGGGTCTCCAGGATCGCGCCCTGGGCCAAAGGCAGGCGCCAAACCGCTGCACCACCCAGGGATCCCTTTAAAACAATTTTTAAAGAGAATACTGGATTCGGGTGCCTGGGTGGCTCAATGGGTTGAGTGTCTGCCTTTGGCTTGGGTCATGATCCCAGGGTCCTGGGATTGAGCCCCATTTTGAGCTCCCTGCTCAGTGGGGAGCCTGTTTCTCCCTTGCCCTCTGACTTTCCTTTTCATGCTCTACCTTGCTCTCTTGCTCATGCACATGCATGAGCTCTCTCTCTCTCTCTCTCAAATGAATAAATAAAAAATCTTAAAAAAATAAACCACACTAGAATACACTAGATTCTACAAAGTGGTGTTTAATATGAACTTAATTCAATATTGCTTGAATTAGCAATTCAAGTCTCTCACCCGAGAGACTGTAGATTGGTGGCAGAGAGAAGAGCGTGACCTGAATAATGAATAAGCAATTCATTAAGGAAGTGTGATTGGCCAAACCATCAATTAGGATTGTGTTTTGTGTTATTGTGCCATGTAACAGAAGACACAAGTAATGGTGGCTTAAATAACATTGTATAGAAGATGAGCTAGTTCAGAGATTTTAAGGCCTAGGTCTTTTAGTTCTCTTAGTTAACATTCCCATGTGCTATGAAGTGTAACATGTCCTCTCCAAAGTCATACGGCAAAGACCTAGCACCCAATTTGACTACAGATGTAGGAGGTTTAAGAGATAATTAATATTCAATGAAGCCATTAGGGTGGGTCCTGATAGGACTGTGGCCTTATAAGAAAAAGAAGAGGGAGGCACCTGGGTGGCTCAGTGGTTGAGCATCTGCCTTTGGCTCAGGTGGTGATCCCAGAGTCCTGGGATGGAGTCCCAAATTGGTTTCCCTGCAGAAAGCCTGCTTCTCCCTCTGCCTATGTCTCTGCCTCTCTCTCTGTCTCTCATGAATGAGTAAGTAAAATCTTAAAAAAAAAAAAAAAAAGAAGAGGATGGAGAGATCTTTATTTCTCTTTGCTATGTGAGGACACAGTGACAAAGTAACTACATCTTCAACTTGAGATGAGCATGCTCACCAGAAAACGACCATGTTGGTACACTGATCTTGGACTTCCAGCCTCTAGAACCATGAGAAAATAAAATTCTGTTGTTTAGGCCAAGCAGTCTATAGTCTTTTGTTGTGGCAGCCCTAGCTAATACACTATGTTTGTTCCCAATCGAATTCCCATGGTTTGTTGCAAATGGCTGCTGCAGCTCCAGACATCATGTCTATATTTTAGACAAAAAAAGGGGGGAAGGGACATACCAGCTGAGTCTGAAGGCCTTTAAAGATGCTTTTCTCAAAGCTCCACTCAATGACATACATTTAGATCTTACTGCCCAGAATTGTGATATACAACCACCCTTACTGCCAAGAAGGCTGGGAAATGTACTTTTTTAGCTATACATATCACTGTATCTAGTAAAATTGGGATTTTTGTTAGTGAGGAAGAAAGGAGAATAGATGGATACTGGGTAGGCAACTAGCTATCTCTGAAATAGCCAACAAATATATGGGGAGAAAAGCACAATTTTGATAAATTCAAATTAAACTAACAATGAAATATTATTTTTTATTCACTAATGTAGAAAGGATTTTTATTTATTTTATTTTATTTTTGTATATTTTTTTATTGGAGCTCAATTTGCCAACGTATAGTGTAACACCCAGAGCTCATCCTGTCAAGTGCCCCCCTCAGTGCCCATCCCCCTGCCCACCTCCCCTTCCACCACCCCTTGTTCGTTTCCCAGAGTTAGGAGTCTCTCATGTTCTGTCATCCTCTCTGATATTTCCCACTCATTTTCTCTCCTTTCTCCTTTATTCCCTTTCACTATTTTTTATATTCCCCGAATGAATGAAACCATGTTTGTCCTCAGATTGACTTCACTCAGCATAATCCCCTCCAGTTCCATCCACGTTGAAGCAAATGGTGTGTATTCATCATTTCTAATGGCTGAGTAATATTCCATTGTATACAAAGACCACAGCTTTTTTAGCCATTAATCTTTCAATGGACATGAAAAGGATTTTTAAAAGTTTGTACCTAATGTTGGCAAGGGCACAGAAATTTGCCCTGCTGGTAGAAGGACAAATATATTCAACATTACCAGGTAGATCTTGAAATATGCATATCCTTTGGCCCATTAATTTCTATTTCCAGAAATGTATCCAAAATTAGTCCAAATCTGAACAGAGATTTTTTTCAAAGAAGATATGCAAATTTCCAATAAGCACTCAAAAAGATGCTTAACATCATTAGTGATCAGGGAAATGCAAATCAAAACTGCAATGAGATACCACTTTGTACCCACTAGGGTAGCTATGATAAAGGCGACAGATGATAACAAATGTGACTAAGGATGTGGAAAAATTGGAAATTTCAAACACTCCTGCTGGGAATGTAAAATTATTCAGTGTCTTTGGGAAATAGTTTGGCAATGCCTCAAAAAGCTAAACATAGAGTTACCATCTGATCTAGCATTCTACTCACAGGTATGTTCCCAAAAGAAATGAAAACATATTTCCACACAAAAACTTGTACATAAATGCTCATAGCAGCATTTCCATACTAACCAAAAGTGTAAAAAATCTGTATCTATCAACTCATGAATGGATAAACAAAGTAGATATTATCTATATGATGGAATATTATCAGCCATAAAAAGGAATTAAGTTCTGATACATGCTACAACACAGATGAACCTAGAATCCAGTCACAAAAGACCACATATTATATAAATGGAATTATATAATATATTATATAAATGTCAATTCCATTTACATGCAATATCCAGAATAGACAACTGTATAGAGACAGAAAGTAGATTAGTGGGTGCCTAGGGCTGGGGGAATGGGAAATTTAAGGGTCATAAATAAAGGATATAGGGTTTCTCATGGGGGTATGGAAATGTCTGAAATTGATTATGTGATGATTGTAAAATTATCTGATCATTCTAAAAACCACTGGATTTTTATACTTTAAATGAGTGGATTATATTATGTGTAAATTACATCTCACTACAGCTGGAAGAAGAAGGAGGAGGAGGAGGAGAAGGATGAGAAGAAGGAGGAGGAGGAGGAGGAGGAGAAGAAAGAAGAAGAAGAAGAAGAAGAAAAGAAGAAGAAGAAGAAGAAGAAGAAGAAGAAGAAGAAGAAGAAGAAGAAGAAGAAGAAAAAGAAGAAGAAGAAATTATCTTTAAAAAAGAGAAAGACAATTAATTAAATTTTAGCCACATTTGATACAAATATCCCTAAAGTCATGTTTTCTCATCTGTACTCGATGAACTTTCTTATGTATAATTTGGTTTCAACTTTCTTCTATGTCAGCTAGAGTCTTACTATTTTTAGTGATAATACTTTCATTCCTGTGAGTCTAGTGTACTTCTTGCTGGAAGCACTGAGTTTGAATCCCACCTTACACTCTAAGACTCAATTCCCTTGGCTGCTACATGGTTCTGACTACAGAATAACTAAACTCTTTTTTTGGTGTGTGAATTTGTGCTGGCTTCAGTTTCAGGGATGTTCCTTTCCTAAACTTCTTTCTAATTTATGGAATTGTACTACCTTGAGCACCACTCCAGCCATCACTGGGAGTATATTAAAAAGATCATTTGGTGGGGCACCTGGCTGGCTCAGTCAGAAGAACATATGAGTCTTGATCTCAGAGTTGTGAGTTCCAGCCCCATGTTAGGTGTAGAAATTACTTTAAAATAAAATCTTCAGGAATACCTGGGTGGCTCAGTGGTTGAGCATCTGCCTTCAGTTCAGGGCATGGTCCTGGAGTCCTGGGATCGAGTCCTGCTTCGGGCTCCATGCATGGAGCCTGCTTCTCCCTCTGCCTGTGTCTCTGCCTCTCTCTCTCTCTCTCTCTCTCTCTCTCTGTGTCTCTCATGAATAAATAAATAAAATCTAAAAAAATAAAATAAAATATTTGAAGGGGCACCTGGGTGGTTCAATGATTGAGCATCTGCCTGTGGCTCAGGTCATGATCCCGGGGTCCTGGGATTGAGGCTTATATCGGGCTCCCTGCTGGGAGCCTGCTTCTCCCTCTGCCTATGTCTCTGCTGCTCTCTGTCTCTCATGAATAAATAAATAAAATCTTTAAAAAATAATAAAATAACATCTTTTAAAACTTTGTGGTTTGGAAAAGAACTGGAAAAGGAAACAGCAAAGATGTTCCAGAACTGGAGATTGGGCCCGAGATATAAGAGCAAGAGGTTCAAGGAATCACAGATGCTCGAGGGGTCAGGGCTCAGGCAGTTGTCATAGCAGTAGTCAGCACTGAGCAATTGATGACGCTAATGTAGGTGTTGCTAGATGGCTTTTATAGGTGAAGAATCCTTGTGTTGGCGGTTATGAAAACCTTGGAGGTAAGAAAGACTGCGCTTAAATTAAGCAATTTCAGAGCCCAAGAAAGGCAGGGGTGTTGATGCATAGGTCTTGTGGAGAGAGAGCTCATGGAATCAAAGATTTCATATAAAACATGTTTTACTAAAAAAAAAAAACATGTTTTACTACACATTTGGGGTAAGTCCATTCTTGCTTCACTTGACAAAAGGAACACTGAAAGGAGTGATAAAAAAAAATCTCATATTATGTGATTGTTTTAGAATAGAAACTAAAACTGGAATCTGTTTCTCATCTTAGCCATTTTCCCCGTGCCATGACCTGTCTTTCTTTGCCAATTTCTGGTCCCTCTCTGCACCAGGAATGACTTCCTTTCACAATGGATTAGTGGGACTGGCTCCTAAATGTCAGTCATTCCTCTCGCACCCTCACAGGGCAGATCCAAGGATTCTGTAAGACCCCGGTGTAGAAGAAGGATATAAATAGACCATTCGAGAGTAGACCAGATCTTCAACAGGGCTGGCTGTGGACGAAATTGCTGTTTCTGAATGCAGTACTGGGTAGAATTTTAGGATATCCTCTTTGGTTAAGGGTTGAGTGTGTTCTGTGTTGTTGAGGAAACGTGATATTTAGCAGAGGCTGAGGCTAGCTAGTTGTTTATCAAACTGAAGGGATTAACAGCACACCAATGTGGTATGAAAATTACTTTAAACTGGAAACATCTGAAAAAAAATAAACTAAAAACATCTGAACAATTAGCAGCCACAGAAAGAAACATCTAAACTTAAGCAGAGTCTCCCCAAAATACAGCTGCCATTGACCCTCCTCGAAGAGTTTCCCACCTGGAAGAAGACTGATGCTTAGCACAAGGAAGTGTGAATTCAGCTGTCTATAAGCATTAAAAAAAAAAAAAAAGGCAATAGAATCTTCCATACTTTCCCCATTAGAGCCCTAAGTCACCCTCCTCTTTTTTTTTTTTTAAGATCTCTACACCCAACATGGTGCTAGAACCCATAACCCCTAGATCAAGAGTCACAAGCTCCACTGAGTCAGACACCTCTACCCTCCTTTTTAAGTTGGCATATAAACCTTTACCTTTGATTATTCAGGGAGTTACCCACTACTAAGTACTCCTGCAAGTAAGCAACAAACTTTTCTCTGGTTTTTCTATTGTTAGTTGGTTTGCACCCCTGCCCCTGCCAATCGACCGATCAGACATAAACTGATAGTGAAGATTTCCTCCCAACAAAACTCAATTCCTTACTTATCTGGACACAGATGAACTATATTTTCTATATTACCCCTGTAGCTGTGGCCATGTGATGGAGTTCTAGCCATAGAACATGGGTTTTGAGAAAATACTTAAAAATAAATTTCCTGGGTCACCTGGGTGGCTCAGTCAGTTAAGCATCTGCCATCAGCTCATGATCTTGGGATCCTGGTATCTAGCCCCTGGTCGTTGGGCTCCCTGCTCAGCAGGGAGTTGCTTCCTCCTCTGTCCCCTTCTACTCATGCTTGCTCTCTCTCAAATAAATAAATAATCTTTAAAAAAAAAATAGGGGCACCTGGGTGGCTCAGGTTGCGTATCTGCCTTTGGCTCAGATTGTGATATGGGGTCCTGGTATCAAGTCCCCATCAGGCTCCCCGTGGGGATGTCTCTGCCTATGTCTTTGTCTCTCTCTGTGTCTCTCATGAATAAATAAAATCTTAAATAAAATAAAATAAAATAATTAATTTTCTGCCAACCCCGAAAACATCTCCATAAAGGTAGACAAGAAAAAAAAGTTTTATTATTGAATATGTATTAAACAATAGTGTGATACACATCACAGGTAAGGGCAAAAGAGAGCAAAATCAAAAAGAAATCTCATCTTTTTATGTATGCAAGTTGTGCTCGCTTCAGCAGCACATATACTAAAAATATGTATGCATGTTAATTGTCCTTATCCAAAGGAAAAATGAAATTTCTCATATCTCTTCAACAACTTGGATGTCACTTATTGGAGCCAAGCATCTAGTCAAGATGTCATGCTCCTTTAGGTTTGTATTGAAAAGTGGCGAAAAGAAAGTTGTTCCTGAAATGCAAAACTAACAAGGGGCTCACTTAGCTTTAAAAATAAAGATATATATCTCCCTCCAAGAGAAGGGAAAGCATTCACAGTTTCAAGTTTTCTAGAGAAAATGCTTAAGAAAAGGGAGATGGGGAAAGTTCTCTTTCCCTTTTGGCACCAGGAAAAATTTTAATTTTTTTAAGATTTTATTTTCAATCTATTGACCTTTACATGAGCGGAAGTGATGTGCATCTCCTCCGAGCTTGGTCCATGAAAATGTCCCACAGGTGATTCCCCATAACCCCTCTTTCTAGCATCTTGATATAGAGGAGCTCAGATGCCATATTTAACAGCTTTTGCAGTTGTATGATGCTGGTATATGTAATATTTGCTGTTTAGAATAGGTAAAAAATGCACATGGACAAAATGTTAAATATTAAAGGACATCATAGTCAACATGTTGGTGCCCACCCAGGTTCTTTGCCTGGCCAGCACACCCATTTGCAGCTGCTCAATGTTGGCTGCTAAAGCTCACAGCTGCAACTTTCTCCAGAGAATTGCTTTTGGCCAAATGGGAACTGCTTCCCTGGGGTGATCACCTCCCAGCCCTAGGTGCAACCCACAGCCAGTCATTGATCCTATGCCATTGATCCTATGCCAGGATGCAAAAGGCTGGCTCCTTTGTCTCAAGGTGGGACCAACAGTTTGTGGCAATTTGTGCTCCTACTTCCACGGTGTGAACAGGTAGAGAAAACATGCTTGCTTAGCTACTTCTTCAGCTTTATCCTGCTTTCTTCACTCCCTTTCTCCTGGAAGCATTCAATAAACTGCCTGCGTGTTATTTCCTGTGTCCATGTCTGCTTCCAGGGAATTTGACCTCAAGGAGTAATATAGCTGACCCTTGTTCAACACAAGTTTGAACTGTAAGGTCTACTTGTATGTAGATTTTTTTTGTACAGCACAGTATTGTAAACGTATTTTCTCTTCCTTATATTTTTTCTTTTTAAAAAGATTTTGTTTATTTACTTGAGAGAAAGAGCACAAGTGGGAGGGGCAGAAGGAGAGGGAGAGTCTCAAGCAGACTCCACCCTAAGTGCAGAGCTGGATATGGGTCTCGATCTCATGACCCTGAGATCATGACCTGAGCTGAAATCAAGAGTTGGATGCTTAAACAACTGAGCCACCTAGGAGCCCCTCTTCTTTATGATCTTCTTAACATTTTCTTTTTCCTAGCTTACTTTTATTATGAGAATACAGTATTTAATACATGTAACACACAAAATATGCGTTAGTTGACTGTTTATGTTATCAGTAAGACTTTTGGTCTGCAGTAGGCTGTTTCTGAGAATCAAAAGTTTTTTGTTTTTTGTTTTGTTTTTTTTTTTGAGAATCAAAAGTTATATGCAGATTTCTGACTGCAGGGTATCAGTGCCTCCAATCCCCTCATTGTTCAACGGTCAATTGTACAATTAAATGGGGTGGTCAGTAACAGAAGCACTGATCTCTCAACTGGCTTTGGACTTGTAAATTTTCTCTAAGATATATTGTGAAAAAAAGGAAAAAGACTGGAATGTAACATACACTTGTATTATATGAAACTGCTTGTTTTAGTGTACTGCTAGACACCCTGTACAGGTTTCTTACCTGAGGCCTAACCTGGGCCTCAGCACTAGTATAAGAGTGCTGATTGATATTTTTGCTTTAGGCAAGAGATAATGGTGTTCAAAAGGAGATGCTGAGGGATAATTTTGGTGCAGTTTTGCTATAAAAACAAATCCTTCTCTTTTTTAAACATGATTACAGTTTCAGTCTTATTTTTGGTGTCAAACTGAATGTAGTAAATTCCTCAGTAATTCAGTTTCAAAACAAGTATGTGAGTGCTATTTGAAGGGCACATTTCTGTACTGATTAGGAACACAGGTCCAGAGGCAAATGGCCTGGGATGCAATTCTGGGTCTCCTACTTAGAAACTATGTAACTGAAAGAGACCTTTGACTACCTGCCTCTATTTTGACCTCAATCTGTGACATGGGATCGTGAAGCCCAATGGTCAATACAGAATTCTTGAGATGTTTTACATTCTTGAGACTTTTTACAGTGCAAAACGTATTTTTATTTTAGCATGGGTGGCAGGACCCATGAGCAGAAAGAGCTGCATTGTGATTGTGAGGAGTGACTGATTATATAGGGTTTTCTATGTTTTTGGTTTTTTTAAGATTTTATTTATTTATTCATGACAGAGAGAGAGAGAGAGAGAGAGAGAGAGAGGCAGAGACACAGGCAGAGGGAGAAGCAGGCTCCATGCAGGGAGCCTGACGCGGGACTCGATCCTGGGTCTCCAGGATCATGCCTTGGGGCCGAAGGCAGCCCTAAACCTCTGGACCACCAGGGCTGCCTATCTTTTTTTTGTTTTTAAAGATTTTATTTCTTTATTTGAAAGAGAGGGAGTACAAGAGGGAAGGGTCCAAGAGGGGAAGGTCAGAGAGGGTAGGGTCAGGGGGAGAAGCCAACTCCCCACTGAACAGGGCGCCTGATGGAGGATCATGACCTGAGCTGAAGGCAGACTTTTAACCGACTTAACCACCCAGGAACCCCCTAAGGTTTTCTTTTAATTTTTTAAAAAAGACTTTATTAATTTATTCATGAGAGACCCAGAGAGAGGCAGAGACATAGGCAGAGGGAGAAGCAGGCTCGATCCCAGGACTCCAGGATCACAACCTGAGCCAAAGCAGCTGCTCAACCACCCAGGTGCCCTGCTCCCCCCCCTCAACACTCATTCAGAGTTTTCTATCCTGTGAAGGTGAAGGTGATGTTAGGGCTCCAGGAAACTGAGTCTGGAGGTTTATTATTAAGATTGTGTTTTTCTTGTAAATCATTAAGACAGTTAAAACTCACGGAGTTTCATGTCCTACATGATTGTGATCTTTATCAGTTGACCCATTTGTGTTTCCCCTGCCTTTGTTCTTAGGCAGTCACTAGTGTCTGAGGAGGTTGGTACATGTCCCTCCTTAAGTGGAGGGGGGGTTGTGCTCAGCTTGCCTTTTGCTCTCTCGTGGGTCTGTACTTTCTGATTAAGCTCTTTTCAGCTTATCTCTTAACTCAAGCAAAAGACCCTTCCAGCAAAGGATCCTAGAATGGAAACCAAAACTACCCGTCAACTACCCCCTGGGGACTGCCTTGAGCCAGCAAGCCCCTATGTGACTGACCCCTAGACACTGATCCACCTGACCTTTCCTACCCACCTGCATGTATCCACCAACTATTGTCCCACATTCTCCTTATGTGAACCTAGAAGTATTTTCAACACTTCCCAAGTCTTTGAGATGTTATTCCAGTGCCTTCCGAATGTTGGCCTCAGGAAGATTAATATCATTTTTGTTTTACCACCACTCATCCCTCTGCCTTTAGGATTTTGTCAGCAGCAAGCCTGGCCTGTTTGGGACCCCCAGAGCCAGGCACTCCTGCACGCCTGAGTCCCAGTCACATAACTGACCGAGTTACTTAACCTCAGTTTGAGTCTGTGAAACTACAATGCTAATAGCTTCCTCATAGAATTTTTATGAGAATTAAATAAGTTGATTCATGTAAAGCTCTAAAACAGTGGCAGGTACATATTAAGTAATCAATATCTGTAAGCTACTATTTTATTTTTTTTTAAAGCAATCTCTATACTCAGCGTGGGGCTTGAGCTCATGACCCTGAGATCAAGTGTCAGATGTCCTACTGATTGAGCCAGCCAGGTGCCTTCCACCTTTTATTATTTTCAGTTAATGATTTCAAAGTAGTGCAGGCTTCATCAATGAGTGATTATTCTTTACTTAAAATATGTGTGTGTGTTAATCACATAGCTGGTTATTCATGATAATTTAAAAAATATTTTATAGGGATGCCTTGGGAGGCTCAGCAGTTGAGCATCTGCCTTCAGCTCAGGGCATGATCCTGGGGGCCAGGATCGAGTCCAGCATCAGACTCCCACGAGGAGCCTGATTCTCCTTCAGCTTATGTCTGTGCCTCTCTCTCTGTGTCTCTCATGAATAAATAAAATCTTAAAAAAATATAAAAGCACCTGGGTGCCACAGTCAGTTGAGAGCCCAACTCTTGGTTTCGGTTCAGGTCCTGATCTTGGGGTTGTGAGATCGAGCCCTGCGTAGAGCTCTGTGCTCAATGCAGAGTCTGCTTGAGACTGTCTCTTGCTTGCCCTCTGCCTTTTCCCCATCCTGCCCACACTCTTTCTCAAATAAAATAAATCTTTATTTTTAACATTTTATTTATTTATTCATGAGAAACACAGGGAGAGAGAGAGAGGCAGAGGGAGAAGCAGGCTCCATGCAGGGAGCCTGATGTGGGACTCGATCCTAGGACTCCAGGATCACACCCTGGGCCGAAGGCAGGCACCAAACCACTGAGTCAGGTGACTCAGTCCCCCAAATAAAATAAATCTTTAAAAAATATATATGTAGGGGCACCTGGGTTGGCTCTTAATTTTACCTTAGGTCATGATCTGTGTCCTGGGATCAAACCCCACATGGGGCTCTCTGCTCAGTGGGGAGTCTGCTTAAGGATTTTCTCTCTCCCTCTCCCCTTCCCCTGCTATGGAGGCTTGTGTGTGTGTATTACCTCTCTAAAAATAAATGAATAAATCTTTTAAAAATTTTAAAAAATATTTTGTATACTAGAATTATAATTTCTAGGCAATGGAATACAACTACTTAAGCTTTTAAAGGAATAAACTGTTCAGTAAGACTGGTGATTGTCCTTATTATCTATGATTGGTCAGGTTAAGGTTGGGGAACGTGACTACTTCTGCCGGGTAAAAGTATTAATCCCTTTAAGGGAAGGCAGTGAAAGAGCAGGTCAAAATGAAAGATCTAAAATTGAAAATGGAAGCTCTTAGAAATATTGATTAATGGAACTTTTTAACAAGTTTCTTCTTCACTTTGGAGGTTACTTAGAATGTTGATTTATGTAATTCACTATTTTTGGCTGCCATTTGAACAGTATGTATTCATCAGAAAATATTTCTGAAATGCCTTGAGATCAGGTATTGGTAAACATACCATACATTAATGTTTTGTGAAGATCAAAAACATATGATTTGAGATAGATACACTCTGTCCATTGCATGAAAATGTTTTTTGGTACAACACGCAAAAAACTGGAAATAAGAGTGATAATGTAAAAACACTGTAATGTAGTTGAGTTAATGGGTTCCTAAGTGAAAAATGAAGCTGTAATTCCCAGGAGAAACCAGGAAGAACTGGGATGCTTCTGTCTCAGACTTGTGCTAATGTTCCTAATATTAGTTGGAGGAAGGAAGTACTGGAAAATTATTGCAGGAATAGTTTACATTTAGCAGTGGTTGTTTTTCAAACTATGATTTAAATTCCATTATGGTGAATATTTTAATTGTACCTCCGCTCTTGCAAAGAAAGGGCTACATTTGCATTAGCATAGCCCAGACAACACTTAATTAGCACAGAAATTTCATTGAAAGGCAATATTCTTAATTTATTAACATATTTGCCACAGAATTCTGCAATGAAATAATTAAACAAATTTCAAATAAGTGTTAATAGATAATTTTATTGTGCTGGGAGGGTAGTGATTTCAAGAAACAGTCACAAAAAAGTCTAGTTCTATAAAGTACCATTTATTTTTATGCACACCATAATTGATTTAAAAAGGAATATAAATGCCTTTTTCCTTAACGGAAGATAGTCTAGTCTTTTCTATTGATTGAGTTGATTATAACAAGATCTGTAAAGTTGTAGTAGCTAGTCAAACATTACAAGATTAATGAGTAAATTTAAGCTTAATTTCCCTTAATTCGCATACAGGGAACAGATAAAAATTCCTGTACCAAACAAGGAAATATGCATTATAATCTTAAGGCTAAGAGTTACTTAACAAATAACTCTTGATATTAAAGTTGGCTCCCACATGGGGTTTGGCAAACCATCACTCTTGCAAATGTCAATTTCCTTCCTTTTGTCTTCTTTCCTCTTTTTCTTATATTGAATTTTTCTTATTAAATATCCTATGATGTTGGCTTATCTTTAGATAAGAAATAAAACTTCAGCCATCATTGAGCACACCTATGGTTATCAGCCAGTCTTCCACCCCTCCTGGATGACCCAGGCTGAAGGGAACACAAGTTAATGTCCAGGAAAAGAGGAACCTAAACTATTGAGTAATAGGTGCAGATAATCATCTCCAGCAAATTTATCTCCGGCAAAAGTCAAGGGATCTAAAGCCTTCCCCCTGCTCCAGTTTAATATAATTTTATTATTCACACTAGTTGATTATGTAAGAAAGGAAGAGAAAATGTAACAAAATTTTATTTTTGAATTACATCTTTTGTGTTTACTGTGATCTTGAATAACAACTGAGCAGACCTTAGAAGAATGCCGTAGACTAGAGAATGTAAGAATCCAGAGCTTGCAGTTGATACTTTCATTAATTTTTCTTTTTAATCATTTTATTAGTAGTTCACAATGAAAGCTTTGAGTCTCCAAAATTTGCTTAATTTAAAATGTAATTAAACATTTACTATTTATAGAAAAGAGAAGAAAATAGAAGTGTCTATTCAGAAGGGGCTTATAATCTGAATTCATGCAAAAACATGAAAAAAAAATCAGTTGTTTATCCAAAAGATCAAAGTGATTAAATACAAAATAAATGGATACATTTATTGCTCTTTGTTGAAAATGCAACCTAATCTGGAATTCTAAGCTGCCATTTTTAGTGACTTTTCATTAAGTTCCTCCTGTGTGATAGGTGCCATGCTTGTTAATAAACTGTCTTCTCTTGTTAATTTTTTTATTGCAGTCCCAGCTAAAAACCTAAGATAGTTAAAGTTTTGCCTCTTTTACAAGAGGAACTGCCCAATTCTCTCTCTTTCCCCATTTCATCCTCACAATGACCCAATAAAATAGGCGATAATATCATCCAAATTATGTAAGATGAGGAAATTAAAGTATAAAAATAAGAAATAACTTGCCCCAAATCACATAACTTTCAAATTGTGGTGCAGCACATTTTACATGGTAGCTTGCCACCAGGACTGCTCTCACTCAGATCCTGCCTTTCCAGATACAGCTTAACGAGAGAGAGCAATAGTATCTATGCTCTCATATTTTATGTATGATAATAGTATATATTTCATTCTTATGTACAAATGGAAAGAGTTGGCCTAAATAGATGATCCTATGAATTTGCCGCTTGATACCCCCTGCTCTTCCTAAATTTCCTGGTTATTTTTCAAAGCTTTGGCTGCTAAGGTGTGTTTTTTCATTCTGGATCATGGAAATGATTCCAAAGTAGAAAGTTAGGACTGAAGAACAGCTGTGTGGTAGTTGACAATATGGTTAGGTGACAGTACAGTTCGGTGACAATATTCTTAGGTCTTCCCTCAGCATAACACATCTGATCACTGCTTTACAAAGTAGCGGCTGTATAAATAAGAAACATCTGTGAATTATTTGCTAAACAAGGTAGCTTTCTTATTTTGTAATTATTAGTCCCTATAATCATATTTCACGCAAAAAGAATAAATGGTCTAGGGACACCTGGGTGGCTCAGTAGTTGAGCATCTGCCTTTGGCTCAGGGAGTGATTCTGGGATCCTGAGATAGAGTTCTGCATCAGGTTTCCCAGAAGGAGCCTGCTTCTCCCTCTGCCTCTCTCTCCCTCTCTCTGTGTATCTCATGAATAAATAAATAAAATCTTAAAAAAAAAAAAAAGAAGTGGCATAGAAAAGAAAAAACATGAATTTGAAATATTTTTTCCAATTTTAGGATGCAACTGATACAAATATAAGTGTCATTTATTTGAGTGTATGACTACATGTGTATTTATTTAAACAGATTTACAAAAACAAAACATTTTACTCAAAGATTCTCTTTGTCCTTTCTTGACTCTGTGAAGACAAATGAGAACATTTCTGTTTTCTATTATCTGAGGTCCACACTGAAAACAATCAAAATTTAGAATTTAGATTTAGTGATAGAAAATTTAAAAACCTATTAATATTCATAAATGATAAAGATTATATTCTCACTAGTTCTCAACAGTTCTTAGGGTATCGTGTTTATCTCACAATAAAATCAATCTGTTTTGCCTGATTATTTGAAGATAAGCTTTTAAATTTCCAATCTTGATTTTATACAATTGTATAATTAATGGTGATGATCACATTATAGAGACAGAGTCATATGTGTGTGGGAGGTGGTAGAGATGGGGAGGCCCAAAAAGAAATTATAAGTAAAAGAAATAAAATTCCATATTTTTGGTGTTAAATTACAAAAATGATATATCCTGATTTCAAAGAGGGATATGTCACTTAAAAAAAAAAGATTTCTTGGATTGTAAGACAGAAGTTAAATTGAGGGCAGCCCTGGTGGCTCAGTGGTTTAGCGCTGCCTTCAGCCCAGGGTGTGATCCTGGAGACCCGGGATCAAGTCCCACGTCGGGCTCCCTGCATGGAGCCTGCTTCTCCCTCTGCCTGTGTCCCTGCCTTTCTCTCTCTCTCTGTGTCTGTCATGAATAAATAAATAAAAAGTCTTAAAAAAAAAAAGAAGTTAAATTGAATTTATTTTCATAGCTAACAAAAAAAAATGTTAATCAGAAAAGGAATTGATTGTTTTTTTAAACAAAGGAAAAGGGAAATTCCCATAAATTTTGCTGTGTTCATTGGACACTGCTGGGGGAAGAAGCTTATTGCAACACTTCAGAAATTCCTTCCCTGGGGACAAATCCAGCCCCAGTTTGAAAGTGGGTTCACCAAGATCTCCTACTAGCAATCATTCAGTTAACTTACTCCCTTTGTTCCATTTCCCTATTCACTCACTACTCAACCTTGTGATCATAGTTTTTCTTTCTTCCCACGGAAGTGTGCTCATTGGGAGAGAATGTACTGGCATGTTAACTCGAGCATCATAGTCTCTGTAGCAGGTGTATTTTTTTTTTTTTTATAAATCCAAACATTAACACTAGGTCTTTATGCACTAGCCCCCTTGAGCTGGTTAATCTAAACCTGCCTAAGATAACCTTTCAGTATTCAGGGGATAAGAGGGAGACTCTGCAGACACTTTAGTGAAGTTATCAAGGTAATGGTGCAAATTACCAGCATTTTCCCCCCAAAGAACTCTGTGTCATTGAGCACAGTTTTCTTTCAGAAACATCAACACAGTTGCCACTCATCTCAAGAATCTACTGGGGCGGGGAGGAGGGGGACAGCCCGGGTGGCTCGGTGGTTTGGCGCTGCCTTCAGCCCAGGACATGATCCTGGAGACCCGGGATAGAGTCCCACATTGGGCTCCCTACGTGGAGCCTGCTTCTCCCTCTGCCTGAGTCTCTGCGTCTCTCATGAATAAATAAATGGAATCTTAAAAAAAAAAAAAAAAAAAAAGAATCTACTGAGGGGGGTGGCTGAGTGGTTCAGTCAGTTAAGCATCTGCTTTTGGCTCAGGTCATGATTCCAGGGTCCTGATTCCAGGGTTCTTCGATGAAGCCCTACATCAGGCCTCCTCCTCAGCTGGGAGTCTGCTTCTCCCTCTTCCCCTGCCTGCATGCCCCCCCTCCTCTGCTTGTGCTCTCTCTCTGTGTCAAATAAATAAATAAAATCTTTAAGGACACCTGGGTGGCTCAGCGGTTAAGGTTAAGCGTCTGCCTTTGGCCCAGGGCGTGATCCTAGAGTTCCGGGATTGAGTCCCACATCAGGCTTTCTGCATGGAGCCTGCTTCTCTCTGCCTATATCTCTGTCCCTCTCTCTCTCTGTCTTTCATGAAGAGATAAATAAAATCTTAAAAAAAAAAAAAAAAAAATCTTGAATACCCTCTGACAATCCTTAATGACTATTGGTAAATCAGTTCAATTCTTTAATATTTTAAAAATATTTTTTAGGGGATCCCTGGGTGGCGCAGTTGTTTAGCGCCTGCCTTTGCCCCAGGGCGCGATCCTGGAGACCTGGGATCGAGTCCCACGTCGGGCTCCCGGTGCATGGAGCCTGCTTCTCCCTCTGCCTATGTCTCTGCCTCTCTCTCTCTCTCTCTGTGTGTGACTATCATAAATAAATAAAAATTTTTAAAAAGGTATATCAAGTTTAAAAAAATATATATTTTTTTAGATAAGTTTGACTTTAGAAATCCCAAAAGCTTTTGCGTACCTGTACTTATTTTCCCCTTCACAGCTAGATTTTTGCCAGAGCACTGGGAAATTCTCTTCTAAATATGTATCCCACAAAATATTAATTCCATGGAATGTCAAAACTTTTCATCAAATAAGTTTGAGAAATGCTAGGGTGAATGAAAATAAAATATATTCCTTTATTTAAAATTTCCCAGAGCCTTTTTTTCCCCCTTTAGATTTTATTTATTTATTCATGAGAGACACAGAGAGAGGCAGAAATTCAGCAAAGGGAGAAGCAGGCTCCCTGCAGAGAGCCTGACATGGACTTGATCCCGACCCAGGATCATGACGTGAGCTGAAGGCAGATGCTCAACCCCAGAGCCACCCAGGTGTCCCTAAAATTTCCCAGAGCCTTAAAATTGACAGTATACACTTTATAGGAGAGGGATGAACTCTGCAGAATTTCCTAACTTTATTTAAGCCATGTGACTTTTCCTTCTTCAAATGAGCATTTTGGGGTTTAGTGTTCCCCCAGAAGCTGATTAAGAGCTGGGCTACATCAATTTTTCAGGTCTATCTATAAGGTTCTTTTTGGTAGATGAGTAGTAGTTAGAGTGCATGAGGACTAAGTCTTCCTCCTCAGCCTTGCTACTAGGTTACCAGGAAAGCAAGTCTGGGACGAAGTCATGAGACATTTCCCAAACAAAATGTATTAATAAAGTATAAAACAATTAATACAATCTATGTTAAATCCAGGTCTCTGCCCTTTTAAAAGCTCTGAATAAATAAATAAATAAATACATACATACATACATACATACATACATACAAGCGGAAAGATTTGCTCAAGACAGAACTAACAACACAGGTAGATTTAAGAGGAAAGATTTGCTCAAGACAGAACTAACAACACAGGTAGGTTTAAGTTTAACCTGTGGTCAGTGTCAGGCAATCAGACCTGCTGAATCAGTTTGTACTTTTAATCCAACTCCAGGTCATTGTCATGCACACCAAAATCTGAGCATCGCTGGCATCAAGAAGGTAGTATAACTCTTCTGGAAATGGCTTCAGAATTTTTTTTCTTGGTCTACTTCTGGAGGTTTTGTCTCTGAAGAGCTCCTTGTACTAAAAGAGAATACTATTAAAGTGAAGATCTTTAGAAATTTGAAGGATTACTTATTGGTAATTGCCATAATTGTCCCTTCCTCATCCCTGGCATCAGGAATGGTAGCCATGAGATTTAATACCTGATATGGCAATGGATACTCACCAATCCGAACTGATGCCTCCCAGCTTGCAGGCTCCGGGAAATGGCACCTTTCGTGCTATACACATTGGCCCACAAATGACTATTTCCATGGCTGGCATACAGATGACTGCATGGAAATAGATGTAGGATGTCCCTTTTCTTCTTCTTCTTTTTTTAAAATTTTATTTATTTATTCATGAGAGACACAGAGAGAGAGAGGCAGAGACACAGGCAGAGGGAGAAGCAGGCTCCATGCAGGGAACCCAATGCGGGACTCGATTCTGGGTCTCCAGGATCATGCCCTGAGATGAAGGTGGCGCTAAACCGCTGAGCCACCCCAGGCTGCCCTCTTCCTCTTCTTTATAAAGATGAGTAAAGATCTCCTTGACAACAGCAACCAAACACTTAAAACCCCCATTAATAAACTCTTTGCAAGGCCTTTGTGGAGAAGTTATAAAGCCTTCCTGAGGACAGCAAAGACATCACTAGATACTCTAAATTCACGAATGGAGAGAACTTTCATGTTCTGTGGTCTTTATTAGACTTACTGTGTACTGTCGATTGGTTGGGTAGAGACAGTGGTGTGCTTGAGCCAGCTCTTATTGGCTCTGGAAAGGCCCACTGTCAGCATCTCTGCCCAACTTTTCATCTGGCGATGCACTGTGTCAAGCACTGTTGCTTGAAACTGATCATCATGGGAGTATTTACATGGTAGTAAATGCTACAAATCAGCATCCCACCTCCTCCCAGAGGTGGGTGTTAAGTATTTAACAGCACCCCCTTGGAGAGTGATTGTTATTTTTTTCTCACCACCACTACTTTCTTTAACTCTCTCATATAATATATATATTTTATCATTTTTACCGATTTTATGTGTACAGTTCAGGGACATTAAGCGTATTCACATTGTTGTCCTACTGTCATCACTATCCATCTCCAGAACTTTTCCATCATTCCAAACTGAAACTCTGTACCCACTAAACAGTAACTTCTGGTAACCACTGTTCTACTTTCTGTTTCTATGACTTTACTTCTCTCTAAGAGTAGAACCATGCTGAATTTTTCGTCTTGGGTCTGACTTCTTTTCACTTAGCATAACGTTTTTCAGGTTCGTTCATGTTGTAGCATGTATCAGAATTTCATTTCTTTTTTTTTTTTTTTAAGATTTTATTTATTTATTTATTCATGAGAGACACAGAGAGAGAGAGAGGCAGAGACATAGGCAGAGGGAGAGGCAAGGTCCCTGCAGGGAGGCCGATGCAGGACTCAATCCCAGACCCCAGGATCATGCCCTGAGTCAAAGGCAGACTCTCAACCACTGAGCCACCCACGTGCCCTCATTTCTTCTAAGATTTTATTCTCTTATTTGAGAGAGAGAGAGAGCACACAACCGCACAAGTGGGGGGTGGGAAGAGGCAGAGGCAGAGTGAGAAACAGACTCCTCACTGAGCAAGGAGCCCCAATGTGGGCTCGATCCCAGGACCCCGAGATCATAATCTGAGCCTAAGGCAGATGCTTAACCGACTGAACCACCCAGGTGCCACAGAATTCATTCCCTTTTAAGGCCAAATAATATTTCATTGTGTGTATGTACCAAATCTAATTTATCCATTCATATGTTGATGGAAATTTGGGATGTTTCTACTGGTACAAATTTATTGAGGCATAATTTATATGTAAGAAAATTATACAGGGCTCCTGGCTGGCTTAGTCGGCAGAGCATGTGACTCTTGATCTTGGGGTTGTGGGTTTGAGTCCCATGTTGGGTGTAGAGATTACTTAAAAATATAATCTTAAAAAAATTGCACCTTTTTAGGTGTACAGTTTGTTACACTCTGAAAAATGTATATACCCATGCAACCACTGCCACAACAAAGATGCATAATGAAAAGCCCCATCAATCAGGGTAGTTTCCTCCTTTGCCTTTGTAGTCAACATGCCTCAAATCCCTTGTCTCAGGCAAGTAGTGACCTGCATTCTATCAATATAGATTAGGTTTACCCAATCTAGAACTTCACAGAAATACAATCATACAGTACTGTATTCATTTTTGGCTTTTTCTTTTCACCCAGAGTATTGTTTTCAAAGGTTCATTTTGTTGGTTTATGTATCAGTGATTCATGCTTTTTCATTGCTGAGCAGCATTCCATTGTCAAAAACGGAAAATTCTGAGATTTTACCCTACTTGCAAGATAACAAGTAAGACTGCCACAGGGTCATGGTAGAAGATATAAGATTTCTGGGTCAGAGATAAAGGTCTTTTTTACTCATGGCACAGCAGGAAGCATAAACTTCATGCTTGTGTCAGTTTCCAAGTGCCCCCCATCCCAAGTCCCAGGGAAGTGATTCAGATGGGCCTCAGTGGATACTACACACACAGTAATCTTGAGTCATAGTGAACCCCAGACTTAGGAAACTCTGATCTTTTAATAGAGGCTGCAGGGAACCTTGCCCAACTTATGACCAGGAGGGAGACATTATCTTCATTTTACTGGGCAGCAAACAAACTTGCCCTCTGCTCCAGATAGAGAAACTATATCTTCCAAGGTATCTGCTATACAAGAACTCTGGAGAAGATTGGAGCAAAGCTGTTAGTGCCTCTGTTCACAAGACATGCAGAAACACAAGAGACCCATGGAGAATCCTTTTCCAATATCTATTGTATGATACATTTATTTATTTACTCTCCTATTGGGGAACATGTGAATTGTTTGCACTTTGGGCTATTATGAATACTGTGGACATGAACATTCTTGTAAAAACTTTTTGGATATACATGCTTTCGTTTCTTTTGTGTCATTGCTAGGTCATATGATAAGTATATATTTAATATTTATTTTTTTATTTTTTATTTTTTAAAGATTTTATTTATTTATTGGGAGGAGGGGCATCTGGGTGGCTCAGCGGTTGAACATCTGCCTTTGGCTCAGGTCATGATCCTGGGGTCCTGGGATTGAGTCCCACATCAGGCTCCCCACAAGGAGCCTGCTACTCCCTCTGCCTATGTTTCTGCCTCTCTCTCTGTGTCTCTCATGAGTAAATAAATAAAATCTTTTTTTTTTTTTAAGTTGTTTATTTCAGAGGGAGAGACAGTGAGCACAAGCAGAGGGGAACAGCAGAAGGAGAGGGAGAAGCAGACTTCCCAGGGAAGGAGAAGGGATCTCAATCTCAGGACCCAGGGATCATGACCTCAGTCAAAGGCAGACACTTAACCAACTGAGCCATCCAGGAGCCCTATATTTATCGTTATTTTAAAAACTGGGGGGCCTGGCTGGCTCATTCAGTAGAACATGCGACTCTTGATCTCAGGGCTGTGGTCTTGATCCCCACATTGGGTGTTGAGATTACTTAAAAATTAAGTCCTTAAAATTACCCGTTTTCAAAAAAAGTGACATTTTTTACTCATTTTATTTTATTATTTTTTAAAGATTTAATTTATTTATTCATGAGAGACACACAGAGAGAGGCAGAGACACAGGCAGAGGGAGAAGCAGGCTCCATGCAGGGAGCCTGATGCAGGACTTGATCCTGGAACCTGGGATCATGCCCTGAGCCAAAGGCAGATGTTCACCTGCTGAGCCACCCAGGCATCCCTTTTTACTCATTTTATATACACTAATGTTTACTAGTCTCAGAGATTCCTCCTCCTTACCACAAATGTTAACACTTTATCATACTTTCTTTATTATTGTATCTCTCTCTCTTTCTATTCACTATCACCCCCAACTGAATTCTTAAATTGCAGACATGATACCACTTTACTCCTAAATATTTTAGCGTTTCATAAAAACAGACTTTTCTTATATATAACTGCAGTTCAGTTATTAAAATCAGGAAATTAACATTGATACAATACTATTATTCAACTAATAGATCTTAGTCAGGATTCACTAACTTTGTCCATAAGACCCTTTGTAGCAAAAGAAAGTCTGAGAGATGCCTGGAAGGCTCAGTCAGTAGAGCATGTGACTCTAGATCTTGGGGTCATGAGTTCAAGATACACTTTGGATGTAGATTACTTAAGAAAAGAAAAGAAAAGAAAAGAAAAGAAAAGAAAAGAAAAGAAAAGAAAGGAAAGGAAAAGAAAAGAAAAGAAAAGAAAAGAAAAAAAGAAAAGAAAAGAAAAGAAAAGAAAAGAAAAGAAAAGAAAAGAAAAGAAAAGAAAAGAAAAGAAGATCTGGAATTATGTATTATATTCAGTTATAATGGCTCTTTAGTTTCTTTTTTATTTATTTTTTTATTTTTATTTTTTGGCTCTTTAGTTTCTTAGCAGAGTGATCTGCCTTAGTTTTCATTTTGTATTAGGGGAAAACAGCCCTGTGATGCTAATCTCCTCACCCACTTTTAGGCATTATGATTTCCATTTTAGTCTTTATTTTCAATAAATTAATGAATTATACAAGGTAATATATTCACATGGTTCAAAATTTAAAAGGCATATAGTATTCATAGGGGAAAAAGAAATCTCCTTTTACCCATTTCCTAGCCTCCGAATACCCTTCCCTAAAAGCAATGTTTCTAGTCTTACGTGTTTCTCTCCAGAGATATTTTATGCAGATAGAGGCAAAAATGAAAAACATTATCTTTTACTCCCAGCCAACAGAACAAATGGTTAAGCTTCCTTTTTTTTTTTTTTTTTTTTAAAGATTTATTTATTCAGGGATCCCTGGGTGGCGTAGGGGTTTAGCACCTGCCTTTGGCCCAAGGCGCGATCCTGGAGACCCGGGATCGAATCCCATGTTGGGCTCCCAGTGCATGGAGCCTGCTTCTCCCTCTGCCTGTGTCTCTGCCTCTCTCTCTCTCTCTCTGTCATGAATAAATAAATAAAATCTTAAAAAAAAAAATTTATTTATTCATTCATGGGAGACACAGAGAGAGGCAGAGGCACAGGCAGAGGGAGAAGCGGGCTCCATGCAGGGAGCCCCATGTGGGACAGGATCCTGGTCCCTGGGATCACCCTGAGCAGAAGGCAGATGCTCAACTGCTGAACCATTCAGGCATCCCAGGGTTAAGCTTCCTTATGGAGGTAGTAAAATTCTCATAAGGAAGAGTCTCCTAGTGCTTTTGATCTCTAGGTGTTTCCTGAATCTATTGATATCCACACCAATACTAAAAAGAAAAAAAAAATCTAATCTCCATTATTTGAGTTGATTTTACGCCTCAAAATCTTCCTTCCAACCCTATGTGATTTCAGAACTGATGTCTATTTTCAATCTAACCACTCCTCACTGCCAGCTTCCATTCCATTTACTCTAGGGACTTTTCTACTGAAAAGAAAGAAATGTAGTGACTCCCAAAGCAGGAATTTATGACCATTCCCCTAATTGGGTGTGTATGTATACCCTCCCTACCCCCAATCTGCTCCCTATTGTTTGCCCAACACTTAAGGGGGAGGAAGTAGTTGTGTTTCAAAGCAATTAGATAATCTGGCATTGACTAGAGAAGAATATTGCAAATCAGTTTTCCTCTTTCATATTAAATTGACTTTATTTAGATTAAAAAATTATTTACTGCTTGCCTCTTTACTTTTTTGTCTTCCCCAGTAGAAAAGAGCAGACACTGGGTCCCCAAGACCTATCACAGAAGCCTGTCACAATTTAGGGCTTTGTAAGTGTGTATTACACACTTACAAAGAATAAACAACTTTATCTACTGAGATCCAGAAAAATCTGCATTTCTCCTCTTGAACTTGAGTTACTTGGGAAAAAGATTCTAGGAGTGAACTAAATGAGGATCATACCTAATTTCTAGAGGAAGACCTTGTTTAAGGTTCTGAATTAGGAGCCTTTGGGGTTAGTGTCAGTGATTTGGGAAAGATTTGTCTTATATCCTGAGAAAGGCAAAGTTTCACAGGAAATGGCAGTGTAGGCCCAGATTATTCTTTTCATTTGATCATGGACATGACTGCTTTATTTTTCAAATCCAATTCATGATGTATAACCTGAAAAATAAATTAACCCTGGTATGTGAATTTGTTTATATCAAAATTTACAGTATCATAATAATTATATGTAGCTACTTATAGGTTATTTATTACAAGGTATACAAAAAAAATTGGTCCAGGACTCGCTCCTTATTCCCTTGTGAATCTACTTGCCTTTTTTTTTTTTTTTTTTTTTACTATGAATCTACAGTACTAGACTTTTTTTTTTTTTAAGATTTATTTATGTATTTGAGAGATAGTGTGGGGGATAGGGGCAGAGGAAAAGGGAGAGAGAATCCCAAACAGACTCCCTGGTAAGCACAGAGCCCAATGCAGGCTCCATCTCACTACTCTGAGATCATGACCTGAGCTGAAACCAAGAATCAGATGCTTAATCTACTATACCACTCAGGCACCCCAGTACTAGTTTTTTTTTTTCTTTTTAAGGGTTATATTATAGAAAATTACATATAGAAAAATAGGCAATGAATCCCCACATTTCTATCCTTCAGCTTCAATAGTTTGTCAGCTTATGGATAAACTTACTTTATCTCTGCCCTACTCATTTCTCCTTTCTGGAAGGATATATCATCATTTCATTCATAAATATTTCAGTATGTTTCTTTAAAAGATACGAACTCTTTAAAAAAAAAAAAGATTTTATTTATTTACTCATGAGAGACAGAGAGGCAGAGACATGGGTAGAGGGAGAAGCAGGCTCCCTGTGGGGAGCCCAATGTTGGACTTGATGCCAGGACCCGGAGATCACAATCTGATCCAAAGGCAGATCTTCAACCACTGAGCCACCCAGGCATCCCTGAAAGATATGAACTCTTAAAAATTTTTTTTTGAGTATAGTTGACAATGTTACATTAGTTTGAGGTGTACAACATAGTGATTCAACTTCTTTATACATTATGATTTGCTCACCACAAGGGTAGCTACCATCTGTCACTGTATAACACTATTACAGTACTATTGACTATATTTTCTATGCTATACCTTTAAAAAAAAAAAGATTTAATTTAATTTACTCATGAGAGACACAGAGAGAGAGAGGCAGAGACACAGGCAGAGGGAGAAGCAGACTCCATGCAGGAAGCCCGAGTGGGACCCGATCCCAGCATTCCAGGATCATACCCTGAGCCCAAGGCAGACTCTCAACCACTGAGCCACCCAGGCATCCCTATACTATACTTTTTAGTCCTATGACTTACTCATTTCTAACTAGAAGCCTGTACCTCTCACTCCTCTTCACCAATTTTTGCCCATCCCTCCACTCCTTTTTCCTCTGGTAGCCAATAGTTTGTTCCTTCATTTAAAGCCTAATTCTGCTTTTTGTTTGTTTATTCATTTGTTTTTTAGATTCCACATGTGAGTAAAATCATACGATATTTGTCTTTCTTGGTCTGACTTCTCTGACTTAGTATCTTACCCTCTAGGTCCACCCATGTTGTTGGAAATGGCGAGGTCTTGTCCTGTTTAAAGGCTGTGCAATATTCCATTGTATATATACTACATTTTCTTTATCCATTCATTTATCGATGGACACTTGTGTTGCCTTTATACCTTGTCTACTGCAAATAATATTGCAATAAACATACAGGTACGTATATCTTTTTGAATTAGTGTTTTTGTTTCTTTGGGTAAATACCAAAGAGTGAATTATTGGATCATGTGGTATTTCTATTTTTAATTTTTTAAGGAACCTCTGTACTGTTTTCCATGGTGGCTGTGCCAATTTACATCCCCAAAAACAGCTCACAAGTTTTATTTTTTCTCCATATTCTCACAAATATTTGTTATTTCTTGACTTTTTTTTTTTAATTTTAGCCATTCTAACAGGTGCAAGATGATATCTCATTATGGTTTTGATTTGCATTTCTCTGATGATTAGTGACGATGAGCATCTTTTCATGTGTCTATTGGCCATCTGGATGTCTTCTTTGGAAAAATGTCTATTCAGGTTTTCTACCCATTTTTAATTGGATTGTTTGTTTGTTTGTTTTTGATTGTTTGGTTTTTAATGTTGAGTTGTATAAGTTCTTTATATATTTTGGATATTAACCTCTTACCAGATGTATCATTTGCAAATATCTTCTCCCATTAAGTTGGTTACCTTTTTGTTTTGTTGACAGTTTCCTTTATTGTGCCAAAGCTTTTCATTTTGATATACTCTTGTAGTTTATTTTTGCTTTTGTTTTCCATGCCGTAGGAGATATAACTAGAAAATGTTGCTATGTATAGCCAATGCCAGAGAAATTACTGTCATGTTCTCTTCTTCAAATTACTGTCACAACTTTTATGGTTTCAAGTCTCACATTTAGGTCTTTAATCCATTTTAAGTTTATTCCTATGTATGGTATAAGAAAGTTGTCCAGTTTCATTTTTTTGCATGCAGCTGGCCAGTTTTCCCAGCACCATTTATTGAAGAGATTATCTTCTCTCCATTGCATATTCTTGCCTCCTTTGTCACAGATTGACTATGTAAGCATGGGTTTATTGGGCTGTCTGTTCTCTTCCATTGATATACATGCCTATTTTTGTGCCAGTACTATACTGTTTTGATTATTACAGCTTTGTAGTATGTTTTGAAATCTGGAATTTTGATACCTTTGTTTTTCTTTCCCAAAATGGCTCAGGCTATTTGAGATCTTTTGTTGTTCCATACAAATTTTAATATTTTTCAATCTAGGTCCGAAAAATGCTGTTGGTATTTTGATAGGGATTCCATTGAATAGAATTCAATGGGTAGATTACTTTGGGTAATATGGACATTTTAACAATATTAATTCTTCCAATCAATAAGCATAGAATATCTTTCCATTTTTAGGTGTCACCTTCAATTTCTTTCATCACTATTTTATAGTTTTCAGAGTAGAGGTCTTTTATCTCCTTGGTTAAATTTATTCCCAGGTGTTTTATCCTTTTTTGGTGCAATTGTAAGTGGAATTATTTTCTTAGTTTCTCTTTCCGCTACTTTGTTATTAATGCACAGAAACACGATCAATTTCTAGGTATTAATTTTGCATCCTACAACTTTACTAAATTCATTTATTGCTTCTAGTAGGGTTTTTTTTTTTGGTGGAGTCTTTAGGGTTTTCTATGTATAGTATTATGTCATCTGCAAATAGTGAGAGTTTTACTTCTTCTTTACCAACATGGATATCTCTTTTTTTTCTCTCTGATTGCTGTGGCTAGGACTTCCAGGAAATGGTGAATAAAAGTGGTGAGAGTAGACATTCTTCTCTTGTTCCTGATCTTAAGGAAAAGCTCTCAGTTTTTTACCATTGAGTATAATGTTAGCTGTGGGTTTTTCATATATAGGCTTTATTTTTTATTTTAAAAGATTTTATTTATTTATTCATGAGAGATACAGAGAGAGAGGCAGAAACATAGGCAAAGGGAGAGAGGGAGAAGCAGGCTCCATGCAAGAAGCCTGATATGGGAATCAATCCCAGGAATCCAGGATCATGCCCTGAGCCAAAGGCAGACACTCAACTACTGAGCCAATCAGGTGTCCCATATATGGGCTTTATTATGTGGAGGTGTGTTCTCGCTAAACCTACTTGTTGAGAGTTTTTATCATGATGATAATGAATTTTGTCATGTGCGTTTTCTGCTTCTATTGAGATGATCATGTGATTTTTATCCTTCATTTTGTTGATGTGATGTATCACATTGATTTATGAATATTGAACCATCCTTGCATTCTTGGAATAAATGCCACTTAATTGTGGTGAATGATCCTTTTAATATATTGTTGAATGTGGTTTGCTAATATTTTGTTGAGGATTTTTGCATCTATGTTCATCAGAGATATTGTCCTGTAGTTTTTTCTTTTTGTGGTGTCTTTGTTTTTGGTATAAGGATAATGCTGGCCTTGTAGAAAGTATGTGAAAGCTTTCCTTCCACTTCTATTTTTTGAAATAGTTTGAGGAGAATAGATATTAAATCTTCTTTAAGTGTTTGATAGCATTCACCCGTGAATTTATCTGTTCTTGGGGCAGCCTGGGTGGCTTAGCAGTGAAGTGCTGCCTTTGGCCCAGGGTGTGATCCTGGAAACCTGGGATGGGATCCCGCGTCAAGCTTCCTGCATGGATCCTGCTTCTCCCTCTGCCTGTGTCTTTGCCTCTCTCTCTCTGTGTCTCTCGTGAATAAATAAATTCTTTAAAAAAAATTATCTGTTCTTTTATTTTTTTTTGTCCTTTTTATTGCCAATTCAATTTCATTATTAATAATTGGTCTCTTCAGATTTTCTATTTCTTCCTGATTCAGTTTTGGGATATTGTATGTTTCTAGGAATTTATTCACTTCTATGTTGTCTAATTTGTTTGCATACAATTGTTCAAAGTTCAAAGTATTCTCTTATAATCCTTTGTATTTCTGTGGTATTAGTTGTTGCTTCTCTTTCATTTCTGATTTTATTTATATTCAGGTTCTTCCTCTTTTTTTTTTTCTTGAGCAGGGTGGAGAAGTAGAGGGAGAAGCAGGCTCCCTCCTCATCAGGAAGCTTCTTCTTCTTCTTTTTTTTTTTTTTTTTTTTTGATGAATCTGGCTAATAGTTTATCAATTTTGTCTATCTTTTAAAAGAACCAGGTCTTGGTTTCACTGAATTTTTCTATTTTTATTTTTTAAAAGATGTAATTATGTATTTGAGAGACAGAGAACAAGTGAGCAGGGGGAGGGATAGAGGAAGAGGGAGAGAGAGAATCCCAAGCAGACCTCCTGCTGAGTTACAGAGCCTCACATGGCACTTGTTGATCCCATGATCCCATGAATCTGAGATCATGATCTGAGCTGAAATCAAGACTCAGATACTCAGCCACCTGAGCCACCCAGGTGCCTCCATTTTTCTATTATCTTTTTAGCCTCTGTGTCATCTATTTCTGCTCTGATTTTTATTATCTCCTTCCTTCTACTCAACTCGGGCTTTGTGTTTTTATTTTCTAGTTCCTCTAAGTTTAGATTGTTTATTTGAGCTTTTTCTTATTTCTTGAGATATTTTTCTTATTTCTTGAGGCTTGTATTGCTATATACTTTCCTCTTAGAACTGCTTTCTCGGGATGCCTGTGTGGCTCAGTGGTTGAGCATCTGCCTCAGCTCAGGGCATGATCTCAGGATACCTGGATTGAGTCCTGCATCGGGCTCCCTGCATGGAGCTTGCTTCTGCCTCTGCCTATATCTCTGCCTCTCTCTCTCTCTCTCTCATGAATAAATAAATAAAATCTTTTTTTAAAAAACTGCTTTCTCTGTGTCCCAAAGATTTTGGACCATTGTGCTTTCATTTTCATTTTAAAAAAGTTTTTTTATTGGAGTTCAATTTGCCAACATATAGCATAACATCCAATGCTCATCCCATCAAGTGCCCCGCTCAGTGCCCATCACCCAGTCACCCCATCCCCCTGCCCACCTCCCCTTCCACTATCCCTTGTTCATTTCCCAGAGTTAGGTGTCTCTCATGTTCTGTCTCCCTCTCTGATATTTCCCACTCATTTTCTCTCCTTTCCCCTTTATTCCCTTTCACTATTTATTAAGAGAGAGCTCTTTCTCAAGATAATTAAAGTTGCTTTATTATTCAAGATTTCTTAATATTATGAAATGTCTAATGTTCATATTTCCCTGATTGCCATATACATAATTTATGGTTTGTTTATGTGAATCCAGTATCCTTGGAAAGTCCATACATTATAATTGGTTGATATAGCACTTAAAATTCTCTTCATCTATTCAGTCTCCTTTAATCCTTTCAAAACAACCTTTGTTAACAGAAACCAGGTTATTTGCCTCATTGAGTTTTTCACATCTAGATTGTACTGATTGTATTGCTGTAATGTAGTTAATATGCTTCTCTGCTTTTAGTTTCCATAAATTGTTAGATTTAGGCTTAATCAGATTCACTTGTAAATTCTCCGGCAAGACTTTTTAAAAGGTAGTATTGTGTGCTTTCAGAAGAAGGTACATAGGGGATCCCTGGGTGGCGCAGCGGTTTGGCGCCTGCCTTTGGCCCAGGGCGCGATCCTGGAGACCCGGGATCGAATCCCACATCAGGCTCCCAGTGCATGGAGCCTGCTTCTCCCTCCGCCTGTGTCTCTGCCTCTCTCTCTCTCTCTGTGACTATCATAAATAAATTAAAAAAAAAAAAAAAAAAAAAAAAAAAAAAAGAAGAAGGTACATAATGTTGGAACACTTGGGTGGCTCAGTGGTTGAGCATTTGCCTTTGGCTCAGGTTGTGATCTTGAGGTCCTGGGATCACATTGGGCTCCTTGTAGGGAGCCTGCTTCTCCCTCTGCCTATGTCACTGCCTCTCTCTGTTTCTCATGAATGAATAAATAAAATCCTAAAAAAAAAAAAAAGAAGAAGGTACATAATGGCTGGGGGCATCTGGCTGCTTCAGTCAGTGGAGCATATGACTCTTGATCTCAGGGTTCTGAGTCCAAACCCCATGCTGGGTATAGAGATTCCTTGAAAATAAAGCCTTAGTAAGAATAAAAGAAGGTACATAATGTCTGTTTCACTCTCTATGATTTAATAAACTATTGATGATCTTTCTTAGATCCATTAGAACCATTTGTTCATTAAGCTTTGCAAAATGGTGATTTTTTTCCACTGAAGATTTCCCTTGATACTTAGTCTTTAGAAACACTTTTTTAAGGGGTAATTGGGTGGCGCAGTTGGTTAAATGTCTGACTCTTGGTGTTGGCTCTGGTTGTGATCTCAGGGCCCTGAGATTAAGCCCTGCGTTGGGCTTGGTACTCAGTGTGGAGTCTACTTGAGACTCTCCCTTTCCCTCTGGCTCTCTTCACTGCATGCTTTTCCACCCTCTAAATAAATAAATAAATAAATAAATAAATAAATCTTTTTAAAAATCCTGTTTTTAAAGTCTTTGTGTATTCTTTCTTAAAGATTTGCATACTTAAATATATATATTCACTGATTGCTGGACATCTAGACTTTCTGATTTTTCAGTCTATAAACATTGATGGGATCAACATTCTTATACATCTCTTATACATAAATCAGTGGAAGTCTAAGCTTTATAGCTTCTTCCTACGCACTAAAATGTCTTCCTCAAAAGTAGCAGTTCATTCCTCCACTGAAAAGAATGCCTGTTTTCTATATATCTTTATCATTCTTACATATTTAATATGTTTGTATTCCATATTTTATATTAAATGCAAATTATTACAAGTGAATTAGGAATCTAGCTACTATAAATACAATAAGAAAATTCAAGTTTTGTTATTTTCTAAAATGCAGAGAAGAAAAAGTAATTGCTCACATATGAGAAAATTAAAAATTAATCTGTTGAAATTTCAGAACCATGGAAAATTATTGAACTACTTGGTGGGCCTCATGTTTATCCATCTATTGTTTTCAGGAATTAGTGGTAACTACAGAGTAGCTTTGTGTGCAAGTGTGCTATTTAATATCCTAAAAATTTTGAAGTAATTTTTTTTAATGTAAGTTTCTGACTATAAATATAATATGCTAATTGCAAAATGTTGCTCTAAGGAATAGTATCTTAGAAATAATGCCCCAGGCTCTATGACTACCTTCTTGTAATTTTAAAGTTTCCGTCAACTATTTACTATATTTACTATAAGGAAAATTGTCTGTTTTCTTTCCCTGTAAACTTAGGGGTTTTGAGATGTGGATTCAGAGCTTAACTTTATGCTTTACTAGATATGTATGTCCTTATGGCTTAGTTTCTTCAGGGTTGATATTCAACTGGGAGGTACTGGGATTACTATTTCAATAGATTAAAGCTGTATCTGTTGTTAAACCTCTGAGCATCATCATTGGGAATATGAATATCAACCTTCTGACTTCCATTGTGGGTTCAAGGATCATGCACCTGGATCCAAACAGAACACTTTTTTTCAATCTCTAGCTGTGGAAATTGCCAAACATCACCTGTTTAGCAGGATTTCTGAGAGCAGCAAAGTGATATCCTGATGTGGGAAAATATTTGTAGTGACTATGGATACGTGTAGAATCTGCAAGGTGGCAATTTAACCTCTGCAATGGTCATGTGACTTTTACAAAACAATTTCTTAAAGGATGTACTTTCTTAAAATATGTGGTCTGGGGATCCCTGGGTGGCGCAGCAGTTTGGCACCTGCCTTTGGCCCAGGGCACGATCCTGGAGACCCGGGGTCGAATCCCACGTCGGGCTCCCGGTGCATGGAGCCTGCTTCTCCCTCTGCCTATGTCTCTGCTTCTCTCTCTCTCTCTCTCTGTGACTATCATAAATAAATAAAAATAAAAATAAAAAACTCTTAAAAAATATATAAAGATCATTTAAAAAAATATGTGGTCTGTTTTTTAGCCTCTTAGGAAACAAAATTGGGAAGTTTACTGCTTAAGAGTAGTCTTCTTCAGAACTTTGTAATGGAACTTATTAGTATGTTATTATAGGGTTTATTAATGTCTCAAATTTTGGGAAATGGTCAGGCATGCATTTAAAAATCAAAGCTTGTACAAATAATGAGGTATCTGAAATAGTCCAACTTAGCGAACCAGAAAATAGAATGGTGATTGCCAGGGGACAGGGAGATGGAAGTTGATGTTCAATGGGTATAAAGTTACCGTTATGCAAGATCTGTTAGTTCTAGACAATTCCCATAGGACAGAGCGTGTATAGTTAGCAATATGGTCTTGTGCACTTAAAAACTCAAGAGGGTAGATCTTGTGTTCAGTGTTCTGTACTAGAAATTTTATTTTTTTCTTTTTAAAGCAAAGGGGCACAGAGAAACTTTCAGGGATGATGGATGTGTTTATTACCTTGATTTGTGGTGATGGTGCAGATATATGTCCAAACTCAACACGTTGTATACATTAAATATGCACAGGTTTTTGTGTATCATTTATATATTAATAAAGCCATAAAAAATTAGTGCTTATTAGAAAAACCGATCAGATCCAGATGTGATCTGTACCTGAGTTAATAGTATTGTAACAACTTCAATCTTCCAGTTTTGAAAATGTATTATGTTAAAATAAAAAACTCGTACTTTGGGATCCCTGGGTGGCGCAGCGCTTTAGCGCCTGCCTTTGGCCCGGGGCACGATTCTGGAGACCCGGGATCGAATCCCACGTCGGGCTCCCGGTGAATGGAGCCTGCTTCTCCCTCTGCCTATGTCTCTGCCTCTCTCTCTCTCTCCCTGTGTGACTATCATAAATAAATAAAAAAAAATTAAAAAAAAAAATAAAAAACTCGTACTTAACATTAAGGCATTAAATATTATTTTATTTTAATTTTTGATAACCATTCTTTCAATCATCTATTGCTATTTACACATCAATCCTTGTTCAGTTCCTCCCAGGTAATTAATAACTTTCTGACCTGTAATGTTTTCCACATTCTCTATATTTCCATGGTCAAATACAAATACATGCATTTCTGGGGATGCCTGGGCCACTTAGTTGGCTAAGTGTCTTATTCTTGATCTCAGCTCAGGTTCTTTTCTTTTTTTCTTTTTTCTTTTTTTTAAAGCTTTAATTCACTTTTATTTTTCTTGTATAAAACTATGTGGTAGCCACAGCTGGAGCCTGGGTCCTCTGCATGGAGACTCTGGTGTGGGTCTTTACAAAATGGTCAGTGAATTGCTGATAGGGAGACTTGGTGAACACAGAGATCAGGGGCGAGATAGCTGTAGGTTTTGGAGATCGCATCAAAAGTAGCCTTGGCAAAGTTCCCCAGGGTGGTAGTGCAGCCCCTGGCTGAAGTGTAGCAGTCATCAATATCAGCCATCATCAGTAGCTTCTTGGGCACAGGGGCTGAGACAATGCCAGTGCCTCTGGGGGCAGGGATGAGACGCCCCAGCACAGAACCACAGCGACCGGTCACCTTGCATGGGACAGTGTGGGGCTTGCCTATCTTGTTCCCCCAGGAGCCTCATCGCGCGGGGACGATGGAAAGCTTGGCCAGGATGATGACCCCACGGATGGCAGTGGCTACCTCCTTGGAGCACTTGACACCCAGACCCACGTGTCCATTGTAATCTCCGATGGCAACAAATGCCTTGCACCTGGTCCACTGGCCAGCACGGGTCTGCTTTTGCACAGGCATGATTTTCAAGACCTCATCCTTGAGGGATACCCCCAAGAAGAAGTCAATGATCTCAGGTTCCTTGATGGGCAGAGAAAAGAGATATATCTCCTCCAGGGACTTGATCTTCATGTCCTTGACTAGGCGGCCCAGCTTGGTGACGGGGATCCACTCCTTGTTCTCCGCCTTGCCTCCGTGAGCTCTGGGCCTCTGGGCCTCTGGGCCCTCCCGCAGCACCGGCATCACCCGCCATTTGGTGTTCTCTCAGAGAAGGGCAGTTCAGGTTCTGATCTCAGGGTTGTGAGTTCAAGCCCTGCATTGGGCTCCCACTGGGTGTGGAGTCTACTTAAAAAAAAAAAAAAAAAGATGCTCAATATCCCTAACGCCCCCCCCCACCAAAAAAACCAAAATACATGCATTTTTGGTTTATTTTGTAACAGTGTGATTAGGAGTATATATACTTTCATGCAGGTTCTTATTTTGACTTGAAAATACATCGAGGAAAAATATCTTCAAACAAACTTAACAAACTTAACTGAAATAGATGGAACTCAGTCCCTTTAATAGCTCCAAAACACAATTAGGGTATCACAATTTATTAAACTGTGCCTTTATTTATCCATATCCATTTTCCCTTCCTTCCTTCCTTCCTTCCTTCCTTCCTTCCTTCCTTCCTTCCTTTCTCTTTCTTTTTAAGTAGGCTCCATAACCAACGTGGGGCTTGAACTCATGACCTCAAGATCAAAAGTCGTGTGCTCCACTGTCTGAGCCAGCCAGGTGCCCCATATATCCATTTTCTTCCCAGTGTATTGGTGTTCAAATATTGTTGAAATAAATAAATAAATAAATATATATATATATATTTTAAAGATTTTATTTATTTATTCATGAAAGAGAGAAAGAGAGAAAGAGGCAGAGTCACAGACAGAGGGAGAAGCAGGCTCCATGCAGGGAGCCTGATGTGGGACTCGATCCCAGGACTCCAGGATCATGTCCTGGGCTGAAGGCAGGCACTAAACCGCTGAGCCACCCAGGGATCCCCAAATGAATATATTTTGGACCAATGCTTTTATAGCTATGGGATAAGTTCTCAGGGGATGGGATCACTAGATTGAACGAAATACGAATTTATTTATTTTTAAGATTTTATGTATTTATCCATGAGAGATAGAGACACAGGCAGAGAGAGAAGCAGTCTTCCTTCCTGGAGCCCTATGAGGGGACTCCATCAGGGACGCTGGGATCAAGTCCTGAGCCAAAGGCAGACTCTCAATCACTGAGCTACCCAGGCATCCCGAAAGAATATGAATTTAAAGAAAACTTTGTTTAGATATTTCCAGACTTATTTCCCAAATGGTGGCATTATTTTACATTTCCAGTAGCAAACATTGAAAATACACTTTTCCTTGTATCCTCACCAGCAGTAGGTGATATATTGCTTTATAATTGTTGTGAATTTGGTAAGTCAGAAGTCATATCTCATTGTTGTATTAATTTACATTTCCCTGACAATTGTGAGGTTGAACAGGCTTGCAAAGCTTATTGATCATTTGGATTTTTGTACGTGTGAATTGCTATTCACAGCTTTAGGCCTTTTTTCTCTTTGGATTGTTTTCATCATTTTCTCAATAATTTGTAAAAACTCCTTGTATGTTGCAGTTATCAATCACTTATCTTTCATATGTGTTACAAATCTTTCCCCTAAGCTATTTTTTTTTTTGCCTTTTGTCTATGTTTCTGGTATCATTTGCCATATCATATTACATTTTTCTAGTGTTGTGAACTCTGTCTACATTCTTCTTCAATGGCTTCTAGGTTTCCTATCTTTTCAAAGAAAGTTTCCTCAACCCCCATATTGCACATTATCATACTTAATTTTTTCTGATGCTTCTGTTATTTTATTTAGTTGCTTAAAACTTTTATAAAGTTGTAGTTCTGATTATTAAACAATGCTCTCTTGCTTCAAACTCACCCCTTCTATCTTCTTGTTCTTCTATCTTCTTGTTCTTAGTTCTTGTATCTTAGCACTACAGCAGTGAGTCTTGGCCAGGGGGCAACTTCCAGAGCAATATTCCAGTTTGCAGTTTTTCCAATACTTCTACAAGCAACCTCATTGTACCACCTCAGGGATAGCAGCCATTTGGTACCCCACAACTCTCCAGAGGTCTTACCTCCAGCTCTGAGGGCCCCATCTACAACCTTCTAAATTTGCCAATCCCCACTCCTTCCTTTGTTTTTTCCAGCCCTTGGGATAGTGGCTGTTTCCCCACAGTTACTCCTTTGTGCTATCTCAGATCCTCTGTCTTTTTATTTCTTGAATAGGTGGTTAATAATTCTCTTTCTATTAAGTTCTCTCTATAAAAATAGCTGACATGGTTTCTGTTTCCTGTCTGGACCCCAAATGTTACTGTTGAATATTTCAATCTTTTCCCTTAGATTTTATGGAGGCAAGTTTTTTTTCTCCCTTTAAACGACTCACCAATTGTTCTAACAGCATTTTATTTCCTATCTTTGTCCTACTGGTGTTGTTTAAAATATTTTCTGACATAGAATTTTAAAATTTTGGGGGTGCCTGGGTGGCACAGTCGGTTAACCACCCGCCTTCGGTTCAAGTCATGATCACAGGGTCCTAGGATTGAGCCCTGCACTATTCCTCTGCTACTCTCCTGCTTGTGTTCTCTCTTTCTCTCTCTGCCAAATAAATAATTTTTTTAAAAAAACCTCAACATTTTTATGTAGTTCAAACTTATCAATTCATCTCTCATGATTTTTCTTCTTTGTTCTGCTTTGAAAAGTCCTTTCCATGTAGGTCAGAAGAATAATCCTGCCTATTTCTTCCTTTGTTCTTATATTGTATCACCTCGTTTAGTTTTCAAAGTTTAAAAAGTTGAGACCCATTGTAAGAATGTATTTTGCTTTGTCAATGAGTATACATTTTGTATAAATTTGAAACAAAAATTTCATGAAATCATATTTGTGGCAAAAGTTTTTACTACTTACAAAAGTCTCTTATATTTCTCTGTTCCTTTACAGTTAGTTCCTTAACAGAAGTACTATATGTAACTTCTAAGAAGTCTCTTCACATGGAGAGACCATGTCCTTCTCCTTCCTTTCCTTTTATTTGTTAAAATGTGGGCTGATGGCTGGTGCTAGAACAGCCATCTTGAACTATGAGGTGATCTTGGGAATGGAGCAACAGTAGAGAAGCAACTTGGATGTTGTTTTTCATATGTGTTACAAATCTTTCCCCTAAGCTATTTTTTTTTTTTTTTGCCTTTTGTCTATGTTTCTGGTATCATGTGCCATATCATATTACATTTTTCTAGTGTTGTGAACTCTGTCTACATTTTTCTTCAATGGCTTCTAGGTTTCCAATCTTTTCAAAGAAAGTCTCCTCAACCCCCATATTACATATTATCGTACTTAATTTTTTTCTGATGCTTCTGTTATTTTATTTAGTTGCTTAAAACTTTTATAAAGTTGTAGTTCTGATTATTAAGCAATGCTCTCTTGCTTCAAACTCACCCCTTCTATCTTCTGAAAGAAGAACTTCCTGGAGTCTGCTTACATCTTGATTTTCAAGTGAGGAATTAACTTCTTGACTTTAATGTGAGAAACTAATACTTTTTTATGTTTTACTGTTACTCCTAGACAAATTAAATTCTTGCAACTTTTGTAGAGTTTATACTGCTACTAACAATACCTGATAGGGATGCTTCTCCAGTGTCACTAACTGGTATGTTGTCAAATTTTTGAATTTTGGTAACCGTAAAAAGTAAGAAATATTATCATATTTTAATTTGCATTTCTCTTGCTGTGAGTCAGGAATAATATCTTTTATGTGAGGGTGACTTTTTAAAATTTATTTTATTTATTTATTTATTTTTTACGTGAGGGCGATTTATATTTCTTTTTCTACAAACTGTATGGAAATCAGTATTTCCTATCAAGCACTTCATCTTTTTTTCTTTTTTTTTAAAGATTGTATTTATTTATTCAGGAGAGGCACAGAGAGAGAGGCAGAGACACAGGTAGAGGGAGAATCAGGCTCCATGCAGGGAGCCCGATGTGGGACTCGATCCCGGGTCCCCAGGATCACACCCTGGGCTGAAGGCTGCACTAAACCGCTAAGCCAACCCGGCTGCCCTATCTGTTTTTTTCTTTCTAAGAATTCTTTGTATATTAAGAAAATTAATCCTTTACTTGTGATATGAGTTGCAAATATGTTTCCAAATTTGTTATTTGCCTTTATTTTTTATTTTCTCTCCCCCCCCCCCTTTTTTTCCCCTTTGATCATGTGGAAGATTTCAGAATGTTTTGGGGAAAGCCTGCAATCAAATTTTTAAAACTTTTCTCTCTGGTATTTAGATTTCAAGTCCTAATACAGGGTCAAAGTAATAAAATTTTGTTTTCTGAGATTTTTATAGATTTGTTTTTTTTTAAATTTACATCTTCAAATATAACATGTAAAGTATGAACCCAACTTTATCTTTTTCCAAATGGCTCCCTATTTGTGCAAATCATTTATCTTTATACTATTGATGGAAGATATTTACCTTACAATGTATTAAATTCTTGTTTTCATATTGGTCTATTTCTGGACTTTGTATTTTTTTCTGTTGGTTTGTCTGTTCATATGCCAAAATCCACATTTTAAATTATTGAGTTTTTTAGAATGTGCCTCTGTATTTAATAGGGCTGATTCCTCCTCACTGCTTTTCTTTTTCAAAATTTTCTTGGCTATTCTTGTTTAGTTTTTTTCATGTGTAAATTTTAATCAGCTTGTGTAGGTCTAGAAAAAAGCCCCAATCTGTTGACATATATATTAGGATCTCATTCAATTTACCAATACCTTCTGGGAAAATTGACATTTGTAGGATATTGACTATTCTAATCTGATTTCTTATTCAGTCCTAGGAATTTTATCTATCTTTAAAAAAGATTTACTTATTTGAGAGAGAGAGAGAGAGAGAGAAGAACAAGCAAGTGGGCAGTGGGAGGGGCAGAGGGAGAGGCAGAGATGCAGACTTCCTGCTGAGCATAGAGCCCCATGTGGGGCTCAGTGAGGAGCTCTGTGGGGGGCTTTGATCTAACAACCCTGAGGTTATGACCTGAGCCAAAATCAAAAGTAGGATACTTAACTGACTGAGCCACCCAGGCCACCCCAGCAACTTTATCTGTTTTGATTGCTGTTGTAAATGGGGCTTCTTTTTCCATTCTACTGTCTAACTAGTTTTTGTTTGTATAGGTGAAATCTATTGATTTCTGAATATTAATTTTATATTGCTTTACTTTTTCTGAATTTTTATTGTTTGTAGTAGGTTTACAATTGATTTTTTTTTCAGATATACAATCATATCATCAAATGGAGATGATTTTACTTCCTCATTTCCAATTCTTATGTCTTGGACTGATATTTGTGGTATATTGATGGTTGTGCTCCTAGCTGGTGTTCTTCCTTCCTGTCTTTTTTCAAACCTGGGATCAGCAACCTTCCTGGCCATCTGTGTGTTACCCACTATCTCAATAAATTCCTTTTAATTTAAAGTCAGAATGAGTTTCTTGTTACTTTCTTATCTAGGAAGCCTAACTAAAAGTTTTATTTTGCATAATGATAACATATCATTAATAGTAACATTTGTTGCTATTTATCGAGGGTTTAAAGTGTACCAGGCAGTAACCTAAGTAATTTGCATACATCATATCAATCAACTCCTGGAGAATGGGTTTTGAATTTTTGTCTGTGGTTATAGCAACAAATTTGAAGTCATCCTTTTTAGCTTTCTTCAGAGTCTCTGCTTTTCGTGTTAGCAGTAGCTTTGAAAAATAAGGTAAGAGTTAATTTAATGTTTATGTTTTTATTGTTTGCCTTGACATTATAAATCAAGTTTATTAAACTTTTTTATTTTTAGAAGTGTTAACCCTATTTCCTAAGTAAATATTAACTAGGAAGCCTGGTTAAGAAAAAGAGAAGCTGTGGGGCACCTGGGTGGTTCAGTGGTTAAGCATCTGCCTTTGGCTCAGGTCATGATCCCCGGGAAGGGTCCTAAGATTGAGTCCCACATTGGGCTCCCCTCAGGGAGCTTGCTTCTCCCTCTACCTACGTCTCTGCTTCTGTCTCTGTATCTCTCATGAATAAATAAATAAAATATTTAAAAAAGAGAAACAAACAGAGAAGCTGCAAAGGTTATATAAATTGTGCAGGAGTAAGTTTTTTAATCTAGACTTCTGTGATGCTCTTCAGCATAGACAAAAAAGAGAGGTTGTTCCGATTAAATACAGATATTTCTGGACACAGATCTTGGTGTCAGTTAGGAGCTGAATTGTGTCCCTCATAAAAGATGAGTTAGGACCCCTACCACCTCAGAAGGTGTCCTTATTTGGAAACAGGGTTTTTACAGAGGTAATCAAATTAAAAATGAAGTCATTTGCATGGGCCCTAATCTGACTGGTGTCCTCATAGAAAGAGGAACTTTGGACACAGACACACACAGAGGGAAGACAATGTGAAGAGAGAGAATTTATCTACAACCCAAGGAACATCTAAGGCTACCGAAAGCTAGGAGAAGGCATGAAGGAAGCAGCATCTCCCTTAGAGCCCTCAGAAAGAACCAATCCTGCCAAACCATGATCTCAGACTTCTAGTCTCCAGAATTAACAAATTTCTGTTGTGTAAGCCACCAAGCTTGTGATACTTTGTTACAGAAGCCCCAAGAAACTAAAATACTGGAGTTTCTGTGGCTAACTGGACAGAGTTTTGAAAACGAAGTATGCCACAGATTTTAGAATGCATGTTTTTCTGGCAAGGGCTAAAGACCTTGCTACATGACTGTCATTTATCAAAGGTCTGTTTTGCCTCAGCTAAGCAGGTGATTCTTGTAACTACTGAGTTCATCACTTAGAGTTGGAAAAAGCTTCCTTTTATAAACATACTTTTCATGTCTTAAACCAGAGGTTGTAAACTAGTAAGTAACCTGCTTATAAGAATTTTGTTTAGCCCACACAGTGTTTTGTTTTTTGGATTTTATTTTTTTAAGATTTTATTTATGTATTTATTTAGAGAGCACATGGGCTTGAGCGGGGGAGGGGTAGGTGGAGAAAATCACAAGCAGACACCCCACTGAGTGTGGAGCCCAATATGGGGCTTGATCTCACTACCCTGAGATCATGACTGGAGCCAAGATCAAGAGTTGGACACTTAACTGACTGAGCCACACAGACACTTCTTTTATTTTTATTTTTTAAAGATTTTATGTATTTATTTCAGAAAGTGAACTAGGGAGAACACAAAAGGGGCGGGGGACAGAGGGAGAAGCAGACTCCCTGCTGAGCTGTGAGCCTGACCCACGGCTCCTTCCTGGGATTCCAGGATTATGACCTGAGCCAAAGACAGATGCTTAACTGATGGAGCTACCCAGGCACCCCTCAGGCATCCCTTTTATTTTTTTTTTAATTTTTAAAAGACTTATTTATTTATTCATGATAGACACACACAGAGAGAGAGAGAGAGGCAGAGACACAGACAGAGGGAGAAGCAGGCTCCATGTCAGGAGCCCGACGCAGGACTCGATCCCGGGACTCCAGGATCGTGCCCTGGGCCAAAGGCAGGCGCTAAACTCCTGAGCCACCCAGGGATTCCCCCAGGCACCCCTTTTATAATTTATTTTTAAGTTACTTCTATACCCATTGTACTGCTTGGATTCATAACTTCAAGATCAAGAGTCTCAAATTCTACTGACTGAACCAGCCAGGCACCCCAGTGTTTTAAAAATAGGGGAAAAAAATGTGCTCGTTCACCAAAATTTAAAGATCATATTTCATGGTGCTTGAGTGGCTCAATCTGTCAAACGTCTGCCTTGGGCTCAGGTCATGATCCCAGGGTTCTGGGATTGAGCCTGGCATTAGTTTCCTGCTCGGTAGAGTGCCTGCTTCTCCCTCTTCCTCTCTTTTCAACTTACGTTCTTGGTTTCTCTCTCTCTCTCAAATAAAAACATTATCTTAAAAAAAATAAAGATCAGATTTCTTATTTTTTGTTTTCCTTTTTTCTTGAACATGATTCCTCATGGCATACTTCCTTTAGCCAGGCCAAGCACTTCTGTTACTTACATCACCACCAGTGCCACTTTGCCACAGACAAGAAGCAAGGGTGGTTGGCTGGAGAAGAGTGAAAAAAGGAGAGTTGTAGGAGTGTCCAGAAGTTCAGTGATATTTCAGAATACGGCAGATCTTGAGGCTATGATAAGGATTCTGGCTTTATTCCACATGACATGGGGAGTTGAGGGGTTTTGAGCAAAAGCGTGACCTGACCTTAGATTTTAAATTAATCACATAGCTTTTCTGCTGATATTAGACCGTAGGGGGAAGACACTAGAGTGTAATAATGGAAACAGGAAACCCATTCAGAGATCTTCTATCGTGATCATGAGCTGGCTTGGACCACGGTGATAGCAAGGGAGGTGGTGTTAAGTGGTGGAAGTCAGGTAACATTTGAAGTAATCTCCTGATGAGTTAGGTGTGAGATGTGGAAGAAAGAAGACTTTCTTTGGGTTTTTGGCTTGAGTACCCAGAAGGATGAAATTGCTATTTGAGATGAAGCAGCTGTAGCAGGAAGATCATTTCGGGGGGGTGGGGGTGGGGGGTGGGGGATGGGGGTGTGATCAGGAGTTCCATTTTGGACAAGTGCACCTTGAGATGCAAATGGGATGTCAAAGGAAATGTTGAGTAAGCTGTTAGCTAGGAACCTGGAGTTTAGGGGACATGATGGGTGGTGGCAATAAACCTTTTCCTCTTCTGATCCAGTTTCACAACTTTTAACATCATGTAATACTGTAGGATGCTGGTGACTCCCAAATGTTGGTTTATGGTGGATTCAAGGCAGATTGCGGTAGCAGGGCTGTGTCGCCGGGGGAGGGGGAGGTGGGCGTCTGGATGAATGGTCCCTGTCCCCGGGCTCGGGTCTCTGCTCCGACGGAGGCGCGTAGGGCTGTCAGCTTTTCCGTCTTATAAACTGATAAGCCGTAGAGACAACCCTGAATCCTGGTCTCCCATCCGGACCCGGGGGGCGGGGGGGCGGGGGTGTCTTCCCTCCACCCTACCTGCCAGTCTTTGGCAAGGCTTATTCTTTCCAACACGCAGTCTCCTCCCTTTCTCATCTCCTTTCTAGACATTCAGGTCGTCCCTGAACTCCCCCGGGGGGCCCCACTTCATCTCAGCAGATGCAAGCTCAGGGCTGAGATTTTGAAACATCAGGGGGAAAAAAGTCCTCGACGAAGACTTCCAGGCTTCAGCGACTAGGTGTACGTTGCCCTCGGCCCGGTAGTTGCGAATCGCTCCATCCAGGTTAAAGTCCTCGGGAATTCCCGGGTTCCAGCGGCCCGAACCCCCCCCCCCCCCCCCCCGCTTTCCATTTCGGTTCAACTTCTGTTCTCGGAGCGTGACACCAGGTCCGCGGAGCCGCGGCGTACGGAGGGGAGCAAGGGCACGCTCCCGCGCTGCAGGAACCGGGCGACGCCCCCCGCCCCCGCCCCCGCCCTGGCCCGGGCCGCCACGCCCGCCCCGCAAGCTCGCGGCCGCACTCGGGGGCCGAGCTTTGTCCCGCGGCGGCCTCCGCGAGCGCAGGGGGCTTCCGGCGGGCCCCCTCCTCCCGGGGGCGGGGCCTAGCGCTCCCGCTCCCGCCTCCCCGGCTGCGCGCGGCTGCGGGCCGCGGTCACGTGAGCGCGGCGCGGCGGGGGAGGGGCCCTGATTTCCGGGCGGCGGAAGGAGACGCGGCCGCGTGAGGACGAGGCGATTTGAAAACACGCTCGGGGAGCGGGAGGCTGAGGCCGGTGGCGCGCGCCGTCGCCCCGCGGGCTTCCGCTCGGACGCGCTCGTCCTCCGCTCCGCGCCCCGGTCCCAGCCGGGCCCTCAGGTGAGCGGCCGCCGCCCGTCGGGCCGGGCCCTCCGGGGCGCGGGACGGGCGCGTGGGGCCGTCGCCCCCCCCCCCCCCCCCGGTCCGCGCGGCCCAGGCGGGCCAGGCCGAGCCGTGGCCGAGCCGTGGCCGGTCCGCGCGCCCCGGGGGGGGGAGGCCGGGGGGCGGAGCGGGGCCTGGGCGCGCGGCGGGGCAGTGCGGGGGCGGGGCGGCCCGCGGGCGCGTGGAGCGCCTCAAGTGACTGGGCGGGTTCGCGCCGTTCCGCGGCGGAGGCACTTTTAGGCCGGGGTGCCTCGATTTGGGCCCCGCGGCCGCCGGGAGGGGAAGGGACGGGAGCGCTGGCGGCCCGGGGGGGCTCTTCTTGCCGTGTGGGACGCCGGGCGGCGGCGGGCGGCGGGGAGGGGCGGGCGTCCCCTCCCGGGCCCCGCCGCGGTCCAGGTGTGCGGGGCGGGGCGGGCGGCGCGGGCGGCGCGGCGGGAGCGGCGGGAGCGGCGGCGGGCCGGCCCTCCGGGGGGCGTTCACTTTGGGGGAAGTCCGGGGTCTCTCCCCCGGCCCCTTCTGTAGAGTCGGGAGGACCTCGTGAGAGGAAGGGGTGGACGGGGAAACCATCCAAAGGAGAACGGCAGTGCACGCCTTATTACAGTTTCATTAATTTATCATTTATTTATTTTGCAAAGGAGGTTGGAAATCGGGGGTGGCACACAAGCCTAGCTGGAATTCGATTCGGTCGGTGGACGTTTTCAGGCCCGCGAGAATCTCCCCTTGTGTTGACAATCCAGGAGACCTGCAAATTGATTGGAATGTGTGAAATGTTCAGTTCTCAAACTTCAGGACCCCCCCCCCCCCCCCGTAGGAGGTGGCAGCGATGTGAAAGTTCAGCCCCTTGAGGCTGGAGTTTGTTTTTTTTTTTTTAATTTTATTTATTTATTTATTTATTTATTTATTTATTTATTTATTTATTTATTTATATTTATGATAGTCACAGACAGAGAGAGAGAGGCAGAGACACAGGCAGAGGGAGAAGCAGGCTCCATGCACCGGGAGCCCGATGTGGGATTCGATCCCGGGTCTCCAGGATCGTGCCCTGGGCCAAAGGCAGGCGCCAAACCATTGCGCCACCCAGGGATCCCTGAGGCTGGAGTTTGTACCTCCTGTTCCATTCCGGCTGCTGGAAAGTAGCTTTAGTCAAACCATCTGATTTGCCGTGCTATGAAAAAAAATCTTATTTGTGTTTTATTGACTTGTTTTAAGAGGTTTTTAAGTCCTCGCTCGCTGCACCCAGTGTCAACCTGAGATCCAGAGTTGGTGTGCTTTTACAGGCTCCACAGGCTTGTCCAGCCGGGCAGCCCTAAAAAAAAAAAAAAAAAAAAAAAAAAAAACCAAACAAACTTTATTTTGAAGTGAAAATGACAAATTGGTTAATAGAGCTTTAAAAGTTCCTAGTATAAAAATGTTCTCTGCGTATCATAAAATAATGGTCCCGGCTTTAAAAGTCGAGGAACGGCGATCAGCCCTCTTAGGCTTTCTTATTAGGGAAATTAGTGTGACGGACACAAAGTGATACAAAGCGATACAGCATAGACCTTGACAAGACTGTGTTGGACACAGGCCAGATATAGTGGCTAAAAATAACACGGAGGATTGGTGAGTTGGGTTGATTCATTTGATTTTTCTGTCTTGTACCATTTATTTTCATCTCTGGTACTAGCTAGTAATAAAATTGTAGGGAAAGCTCAAAAAGTGTGCTTAATTAAAGTTTTTTTTTCCCCCCCTCAAAGATTTATTTATTTATTCATGAGAGAGACAGAGAGAGAAGAGAGGCAGAGACACAGGCAAAGGGAAAAGCGGACTCCATGCAGGGAGCCCGACGTGGGACTCAATGATCTGGGGTCTCCAGGATCACTCCCTGGACCGAAGGCAGGCTCTAAAGGCAGGCTCTAAACCCCTGAGCCACCGGGGCTGCCCCCAACCCCCCCTTTTTTTTAAATTAAAAGAGGCCATGCGAATATATATATATATTTTTTTAGATTTTTGCTTACCCATTTTTGAAAACTAGAATAACTAGAGGTGTGGGTGGGATGAAAACTTGAATAGGTATAAATGAAGTAAGATAAGCCATTTTGCCACTCGGGTTTCCAATCCTCACCTTAATTCCACTATATGTGACATAAAGCTGATTTTGCAGAGCTCTCTTTGGTGTGTTAAGTCCTTCTTCAACTTCCTAATACAGGTCTGACAAATCTTTCTGAGCCACATCTTTAAGATGGGTTTAGTACCACTTTCCTTACGTGGTTTTGTGAGAATTGAATGCTAATATACATAATGCATGTGGTTTTGTGAGAATTGAATGCTAATGTACGTAATGCATTTAATACTATATGTGATTTGTACTGGTCCTGAGACTTTTAAGAAAATATACATGTTTGTGCTTTTAGCATACATGTTTAACAGTGCCAGGTATAAATGCTCAGAGTTTTACAAATAGGAACTCATTTGCTCCTCATTAATCCTACCTCATAATAATTGTATGATGCAAGTTTTATTTAATTTTTTGGGTATGTATTATTATTCCTATTTTGTGGATGAAACTGAGGCAGTTTTTTTTTTTTTTTAATTTTTATTTATTTATGATAGTCACACACAGAGAGAGGCAGAGACACAGGCAGAGGGAGAAAGCAGGCTTCATGCACCGGGAGCCCAACGTGGGATTCGATCCCGGGTCTTCAGGATCGCGCCCTGGGCCAAAGGCAGGCGCTAAACCGCTGCGCCACCCGGAGATCCCTGAGGCACAGTTTTTAACTACAGCTAGAAAGTGGCATTCTGGATAAAGAACTAAATCAATCTGGCTCTAGAATCTGCTCTTAACCTATGTAGCCAAATCCTACCTATCTCAAGGGGCTCTAATGTATTAAAACCTTGAAATCGGGCAGCCTGGGTGGCTCAGGGCTTTAGTGCCACCTTCAGCCCTGGGCCTGATCCTGGAAACCCGGGATCGAGTCCCATGTCGGGCTCCCTGCATGGAGCCTGCTTCTCCCTCTGCCTGTGTCTCTGCTTCTCTCTCTCTCTCTCTCTCTCTCTCTCTGTCTCTCATGAATAAATAAATAAAATCTTTAAAAAAAATAAAATAAAACCTTGAAATTATGTAAATTTGGATGTAATGTTATAGATGATTAGCTTCTGGATTCCTGGAACTTGAGCTGCTTGGTCTTGCACAAGCTATTTTATTTCACAATAAATGTAAATCTTCATTTTACTCAAGGTTTTTTTGGGGTTTTTTTTTGGATCCTCATTTATTGTATTGTGTCTTGTTTTTTTTTTTTTAAGTACCTGGACACAGGGTAATTATGATAGACCAAGAAGAAGTTTTATTTATTTCAGAGGTACTTACCTATTCTAGTGGGTGTACAGAGGCAAGCAGAATTCAGTATTTTTGCAGCATGCTGGAAAAGATTTCAAGAAGAGTTGGGCTAGTTCCTGGTATAGGAGGCTATTTTTTAGATAGATGTTAGCTTGTGGGAAGATAAAGCTGGAGAGGAAGTTAGGAAGGACGTGATATGTCAAGCTATAGAGTTTTTACTGTAAGTGAGTAAAGAAACAGCTGAAAACTCCTGAGTCTTGGTCAGATCTGTGTTTAGAAAGAACCCTCTCATGACTCCAGCAAATGGGCTAGGGAGTAGATACTAGAAATAAGGCAGGCATACTGATGGGGGAAACTACTAAACAATCTAGGTAGAAATAAAGGATTTAAGAAGTGGCCTGGGAATGAGTAGGAGGAACAGATCAAAGATTTTGTGTGTAAGTGGGAAGATTTAGATGTTAATTGAAAAAATATGTAGACGGGAAAGTGCAAGATGGCATGTTTATGCCCAAGTTATTTATTACAACAATGGCCTAGTTGGTCTTTGCTCCTTTTCCCTCTGTTGCACTTTATTTCCTTTTATACTGTTTTTTATCCTGCCTTTGAGTACCATTTTTAAAAACTTTATTCATGAGAGAGACAGAGAGGGAGGCAGAGATACAAGCGGAGGGAGAAGCAGGCTCCAGCAGAGATCCTGATGCAGGACTTGATCCTGGAATCCTGGGATCACAACCTGAGCCAAAGGCAGATGTTCCACCACTGAGCCACCCAGGTGCCCTGGATACCGTTTTCTGTTTATATCTAGTCTGAACCTAAGCCTGGTGTCCAAAATGCTGATGCCACATTTTTGCCTATACTAGGCTTTTTCTCTACTGATCTATTGTTTTCCTTGCTTATGAAATGTTCATTAACTCTCCTTGCTGCATATTTCTGTATCTTATATTTCTTTCAAGCATCAGCTTAGGTTCATGAAACTTTTTCTATTATAGGCTGCATTTAAAAACTTTGTTTTGTTAGTAGAGGTTCCTTAGGGACTTTTAGGGGCCAGGAGCAGATATATCTCTAGTAATCTGTGTGTTGCCCACTCATTCCCCCAAAACTCTGGGTGAGGGGTTATTTCAAAAGGTTTTCATTTAGTACAATTACTTGACAAAGGTTCCATGGCTAAAAACCCTTGACAAACCTGTGGCTGGATTGTTACCTTATTGTTGATGACCCCTGTTTACATTATCTCTTGACTAAGATATACTTCTTGGTAAAGCTATTTTCCATTTAGTACTTTGATCCTTTCCGCATAGGTCTTAATTTTTTATTATCTTTGAAATGTATTTTAGAGTAATGTAAATGTTAGAAAACACCTTTATTATTTTAGAATTTATCTTTTTTGCCCATTGTTTTAAAATTCTTTTCACTGTAGCACTCAAGAATGACCAAAAAAAGAAAACGCCAAGATGATTTTCAAAAAGTAAAACTAAAAGTTGGTAAAAAGAAACCCAAATTAGAAAATGCTACTGTTACAAACTTTAAAACAAAGACTATATATCTCCCTGAGCAGCTCAAAGAAGATGGAACTCTTCCAACAAACAACAGAAAACTTAACATAAAGGTAAATGGTAACTATTGTTTTGATAAATAACATTTTCTTTTAAATCACCTTTCTTTGTGAAAAGTTGTTTTAATTCTCAGGGTTTACTGATGGCTGAAGGTTGGAGTTTATTAACCAAATCTGAGTTGCCAATGTAGCTTTCCTACCTCCTCTGGAAAGACTTGCTCAACTAAACCCACAGTCATTTTTCTATTGTGTACCTGTTTGATGATTTGATATATGATCTAGAGATAATTCTTGTGTTTATCTTGTTGATGTATCAAGTTTTTGGCATAACTTTTTAGCTGTTTTTATGGTTTATGAAGGTAATTGTCTTATTTTTTAGCCTTACATAGCACATAATATATAGGTTTGTAGTAAATGTGTGAAGTTTTAGCAATGATTTTGCTTACAATTTTGACAACTTCATTGAAATGTCACTTTTGCATTATAAAATTCCAGGGGCACCTGGGTGACTCATTGGTTAAGTGTCTGACTCTTGATCTCAGCTCAGGTCTTGATCTCGGGGTTGTGAGTTCAAGCCCTGTGTTGGGCTCCATGCCCAGCGTGGAGCCTACTTAAAGTGTACCATTCTGTAGTTTTTAAATGTATTTGCAGAGTTATGCTATTATCACCATAATCTAATTTTAGGACATAATTATCATGCCAGAAAGAAAACCTATGCCTATTAGAAGTCACTGCCCATTCTTTTCCCTTTGCTCTACACAGCCACTAACCTACCTTTTATCTGTATAGATTTGCTTATTCTGGTCATTTAATATAAATGCAACAATATGATACATGGTCTTTTTTTTTTTTTTTTTTTTGATACATGGTCTTTTGTTACTGGTCTTTTACTTAGCATGTTTTGAGGTTCATCCATGTTATAAAGTATCTCTGAGAAAGTACTACATTCCTTTGTATTGTTGAATAGTATTACAGTGTATGGTTATGCCACATTTTATCACATATCAGTTGATAGTCATTTGGTTGTTGCCATTTTTTTTTTAGGTTTTTGTTTTTATTTTTTTTAATTTAAATTTTGTTAACATATAGTGCAATATTGCTTTCTGGAGTAGAATTCAGTGATTCATTATTTACATACAACACCTAGTGCTGCTCATCACAACAAGCGCTCTCTTTAATACCCATCACCCATCTAGCCCATCCTCCACCGAGTTTCACTCTTAGGTGTAATGCTATTATGAACATTTGTGAACAAGTTTTTGTGAGGATGAACTTTTTCCAGTTTTGCTTTTAAGCCCTGAAGGTTAAATAATATTGAAAAGGTATTTGAAGTTATATATTTTTTCACAGATTATATAAATTATTCCACAAATAAAATTGTCAATTGTTATACTCAGGATGCACATACACCCTGAAAGACCACTTAAAATAGGCAGACTGTGCCTATTTAGTAGTGTATAAATGCACCTACCAAATGTTTGATTTTTTTTTTTTTTTTAAGATTTTATTTATTTATTAGACAGAGAGAGAGAGACAGAGACAGAGACAGGCAGAGGGACGAGCAGGCTCCATGCCAGGAGCATGACGTGGGACTCCATCCTGGGTCTCCAGGATCACACCCTGGGCTGAAGGTGGCGCTAGACCGCTAAGCCACCAGGGCTGCCTGATTTTTCTTTTATTCTTTTTTTTTAAGATTTTTTTTTTTTATTTTTTCATGAGAGGCAGAGAGGCAGAGACAGAGGCAGAGGGAGGGGCAAGGCTCCCTGTGGGGAGCCCTATGTGGGACTCAATCCCAGGACCCTGGAATCATGACCTGAGCTGAAGGCAGATGTTCAACCACTGAGCCACCCAGGCGCCCGTATAGTAGGCCTTTAAATAGTGATGATAATTTCTGTCACTTTAAATGATAGCATGCCTAAGTCTTCATACAGGTTAATTTCAAAAAGAGAAAATTCTAAATGAAAATTATGTAATGTTTTTATTGAGCTAAATCTGTCTTAAGGATAAAATAACGTTTCTGTTCTTAGTAAAAGCTTGGTAACACTTAGAAAGTACTTATTGAAGCAGTTTCCCCAAAGATTGTCAGTTTATGGTTTTAGTTAGCATGTTTATTTGAAAATGTTAGAATGTGCACATATACTTAAATCCTGTATTTTTATTTTTAGGATTTGCTGTCACAGATGCATCACTACAATGCTGGGGTTAAACAAAGTGCTCTTCTTGGACTTAAAGACCTTTTGTCTCAGTACCCATTTATAATTGATGCACACCTTTCAAACATATTAAGTGAAGTGACTGCTGTGTTTACAGATAAAGATGCTAATGTACGATTAGCAGCAGTTCAACTTCTTCAATTCCTGGCCCCCAAAATACGAGCTGAACAAATTTCTCCATTTTTTCCTTTGGTAAGTGCCCATCTCTCTAGTGCCATGACTCACATTACTGAAGGAATTCAGGAGGACTCTTTAAAAGTTTTGGACATTCTGCTGGAACAGTACCCAGCCTTAATTACTGGCCGTAGCAGTATATTGCTTAAGAATTTTGTAGAACTTATTTCTCATCAGCAGCTGTCTAAAGGACTAATAAATAGAGACAGATCCCAGTCCTGGATACTTTCTGTAAATCCTAATCGGAGACTCACTTCTCAGCAATGGAGGCTGAAAGTCTTAGTGAGACTCAGTAAATTCCTTCAGGCCTTGGCAGATGGATCCAGTAGGTTGAGAGAAAGTGAAGGACTTCAGGAACAAAAAGAAAATCCCCATGCCACTAGCAACTCCATTTTTATCAACTGGAAGGAACATGCCAACGACCAGCAGCACATCCAGGTTTATGAAAATGGGGGTTCACAGCCAAATGTCAGTTCACAGTTCAGGCTACGGTAAGAAGGATTTCAGTTATGTCCACACTCAGTTTTCCTGTATTGAATTTTAACTGCTGACCATTGATGGCTAATGGTGGGAAGATATGCAGTTGTCTTTTATAGTTTTCATATAGTTACTCATGATTTGATTTTTATTTACTGATGGGAGGAGTCATTTGAAAGTATTAATTTATTCATTTCTAGCAAAGCCTAATGAGAAGTAAAACTTGATAGTCTCGGCTTTGTCATTTAGAATTTTATTTTCTTACTGGTCTTGATCAATGTAATTATCAATTCAGGGAACTTAATTTTTACTGGTACTTTTCACTTAATATTTAAATTAAACAAGGAATAATATTTTTTGCTCATTAATTTTTTTTTTATTCTTACCTTCCTCATTAGGTACCTGGTTGGAGGACTAGGCAGTGTGGATGAAGGCCTCTCATCTACTGAAAACTTGAAAGGATTTATTGAGATAATAATTCCATTGCTGATTGAATGCTGGATTGAAGCTGTGCCTCCACAACTAGCTGCTTCTGTTGGAAATGGCATAGAGCGAGAACCTCTGCAGGTTATGCAGCAAGTTCTTAATATTATTTCCCTTCTGTGGAAACTCTCTAAACAACATGATGAAACTCATAAATTGGTGAGAACTTAATGGGTTCTTTATTTTCTCAGTAATGTCTTTTATCATAAATGGGCAGATTAGAAATCAGTATTGGTTATGCATTTTCTAAAACATTCCATAGTCTAACTATAAATTTGTTTCTTGCTTTTGCCCCAAACTGCAAATTAAAATACTTTGTGCAATTCTCTGAATAGTTTTAACTTACGTGAAATGTATACGTTTTTTTGAAAAAGATTTTATTTATTTATTTAGAGAGTGTCTGAGTTGGGGGAAGGGAGGGAGGGAGGGGCAGAGGAAGAGAGAGAGAATCTCAGACTCAGCGCTGATCCTGAATGTGGGGCTTTGTGGGGCTTAGTGCAGGGCTCATTCCTACAACCCTGAGTTTATAACCTGAGCTGAAATCAGGAGTTGCTTAAGCAACTGAGCCACCCAAGTGCTCTGTGAAATGCATAACTTAATGAACTTTTTTTTTTAATGACCTTAATTTCATTTGCTTTTATTAGATATAATTCCCAGTAGTGTTACAATGTATTGTTTATGGCAGGTTGATTGTGTAGGAACATTCTACTTTCTGGAGGTCTTTTATGAGATTAAATATGTTGCTTTTTTAAGTACTTTCTTCCAGTGTGTGCCACATTGCCAAGTTTAGCAGAAATGGACCACAGCAAAGATCTCATAACCAATCCTGAGTTGTTTTTAAACTACTATGATTGATTTTTTTTTTTATTTTATTTTTTATATTTTACTTATTCATGAGAGACAGAGAGAGAGAGGGAGAGGCAGAGACACAGGCAGAGGGAGAAGCAGGCTCCATGCAGGGAGCCTGATGTGGGACACGATCTTGGGACTCTAGCTAGGATCATGCCCTGGGCCAAAGGCAGGCGCTAAACCTCTGAGCCACTCAAGGATCCCTAAACTACTGTGATTTATTTTATTTATTTTATTTTGTTTTATTTTATTTATTTATTTATTTTATTTATTTTATTTATTTATATTTATTTATTTTATTTAGTAATTTAATTTATTTTATTTTTTTATTTTTTAAATTTTACTTATTTATTTTGTTTTGTTTTATTTTGTGATTATTTATTTATTTATTCATGAGAGACACAGAGAGAGGCAGAGACACAGGCAGAGAGAGAAGCAGGTTCCATGCAGGGAGCCCAATGCGGGACTCGATCCCGGGACTCTAGGTTCACAGCCTGGGCCAAAGACCGGCACCAAACCACTGAGCCACCCAGGGATCCCCCAAACTACTGTGATTTAAAGCAGAAGCTACATAGAGACTTGATTAGTGCATGCTTTTATTTTCTCTTGAAAAGGGATAGGATCAGAAAACATTTGTAAAAGTTACCCTTACTATATGTAGGTAAACTGTAGTTGTAGGTATGGTGTTCGTGAAATTAACCTAAGATTCTAAGTCTGTAGCAGTTTTTTACTAAAACTGATAGTAAAGACATGATTAAATCTGCGATGATTAAATTACCTGTTTGGGAGAGAATTGAATGGTGGTAGCTTTTTTATAGTGCTATAATATATAGTTAATAGTTTAAGGAAGAACAAGTTCTGAGATTGGTGTTAAATTAATGTGATAGCACACTTAAAGAGGGCATCTACAGGAACAATATTTTAAAGCTTAAAGCATCTAGTTTTAGAATTCTTGCAAGGATTTTTGACTAGGCAGGTATAATCTTTGAAGTTGCCTACATATGTACACAATTGACAATGCAATTTTTTGGTTTTATTTCAAGCTAAAGTTTAGAATGAATTAATAGGCCACATAAAATAAGTTGAGGTTAAATTAAAAATCATATTTGATAATCTTGAAAAGCATTATGGAACCATACTAAAGTATGTGTTTTAAGAGCTTGCTCTAGCACTATTAACTCATTATCCATCATCTGTAGGGTTGATATATGAATTGCTTTTTCAGATAGTGTGGCACTTTATTGACTGTAGTTTTGAGCATGTCTCATGATTCATTGAATACATTGGCAGGAAATTGATTAGGATTGGGGTAGATTGTGTTTTTTTTTTTTTTAAGATTTTATTTATTCATAAGAGACACACAGAGAGAGGCAGAGACATAGGGAGAGAGAGCAGGCTCCTCAAGGGGAGTCCGATGTGAGACTTAATCCCTGGATTCTGGGACCATGCCCCAAGCCAAAGGCAGATGCTCAACCACTGAGCCACCCAGGTGTCCCTGGGGGTAGATTTTGATTTTATGAAAGCAAAGTTTACTGTCTTTATGGCAGTCTGTGATGTAGGCAGGTGACAGTAATAATGCATGCAGCTTTTTAGAGAATTGTATGTTATTTGCACTCTTGAATGGATTTATCTGAACCTGTGATAGAAAGTAAAAGTAATGATATCAATATAAATCTTAAGTACTAGTCTTTCCTTCAGTTTTAGAAGGCTAAGAAGTAAAGATTCTGGGCATTTTTGGTGTTTGATGACATATAGTCACTGATTAAGTATTGTTATTCCTTTAGTAATAGTACTTGTAACTTGATAGAATGGTAGGACCAAATGCAAATTCATTGTGTTAGTTTTGTATCATTCACTAACATTCAGATAACATTGTCAAAGGACCTAAGTACTGCCTTAATTTTTTTTTTAAGATTTTATTTATTTATTCATGAGAGACACACACACACACACACACACAGAGGCAGAGCAGGCAGAGAAAGAAGCAGGCTCCATGCAGGGAGCCCGACATGGGACTTGATCCTGAGACTCCAGGATTACGCCCTGGGCTGAAGACTCCAGGATTATGCCTTGGGCCGAAGGCCAGCACTCAACCGCTGAGCCACCCAGGGATCCCTACTGCCTTAATTTTATGGATATTTAAAGTTGTATGCTTTAGAACTATTCTGTGCTAATCTAATACGACTGTTATTTATTAGCAGTTCATTAAAGCAGGACATAAAGTTCAGAAGACTGTTTTGCATAGACCATTGAAGGCAACATAGAATACTGTTTAAAATTCAAATAAACTGAAGGAAGTTTAGTTCAAATAGAAACAGTATTTAAGAACATGCACTGGAGAATTCTCTTATTTACCTTGGCAAATGTGTTATGTTGAACTGTAATAACTGAATAAGGGAAGATCCATTATTTTAGAGACAAAATATGAATATGTGTATGAGTTGTACAAGGTGAAATTAAAATGCATTAATTTATTTTTTATTAACATTCTCACTGTTCCCCTCTCTCGCTGACCTTCAGTTATAGCTTAGTAGTTAAGGTATTGGGTGGTTTGTAACAGCTCAAACTTTAAAGGAGGGATGAAATGGCATTCGTTGGCCTTAAATGCTACTGTGTTCTACAAGCTGGATTCAGACTCTTCTCTCAGAAAAGGTATAGGTATTTTGTTGGTAAATTGGCATCTAGATTAGGTGCAGTCTTAGGATAACTTTGCTTTTAGGTTTTGCTTAATGTCTTTATTTGCTGCATAGTTGAGGAACTTCATTTTTATGCAAGTATTTTTTAAAAAAACCTTTTTAGAGGGCAGCCTGGGTGGCTCAGCGGTTTAGCGCCGCCTTCAGTCCAGAGTGTGATTCCCGCCTCCCCCCCCCCATCAAGTTCCACATCAGAGTCCCTGCATGGAGCCTGCTTCTTCTCTCTTTGCCTGTGTTTCTGCCTCTTTCTCATGAATAAATAAATAAAATATTAAAAAAAAAAACTTTTTAGAAATCTGAACTCTCTGATCTTTGCTTTGAAATCTCAGGGTACATTAAATTTTATTTGTGGTGGTTGAGTACTTGTCCTTACTGAGGTTGCTTATTTCTGATATGCCATGTGTATCCTTAATGTATAGCTAGTTTTAAAAGTGAAATACAATTTAACATTAACTTTTTAATTTACTTTGGATTTTTGGATCCTGTATTAATAAGCTCTGGGTCAATATTATAATTACTATAGAAATTTTGTTGGAGCTTAATTTTATTTTTTAATGTTACTTTTAGTTTGTGTCTTTCATTGCTGATGTCTTTTTCCCGTGAAGATTAGAATTTGTGAAGAAGGGGATCCCTGGGTGGCTCAGCAGTTAAGTGCCTGCCTTCAGCCCAGGGCATGATCCTGGAGTTCCAGGATCGAAACCACATCGAGCTCCTTGCATGGAGCCTGCTTCTCCCTCTGCTTCTCTCTCTCGCTGTGTCTCTCATGAATAAATAAATGAATCTTTAAAAAAAATAATAAAGAATTTGTGAAGAATAGTCAGATGCAATCATAGGATTTGTTGAGCATCTATATATGCTTTATAGGAGCTACTTAAGTTAATTAAAATTCAGTTCCTTTAAAAAAAAAATTCAGTTCCTTAGTCATACTAGCCACATTTCAGGTGCTCAATAGGTGCATGTAGCTAGTGGCTGCTGTATTAGACAACACAGATGAAGAACAATTTCATCCATCATTACAGGGTTGCTTGCCCTTAATAGTACTTAACCTTCTGGTGGGGTTGATGGATGTAAGCAAATACATAATGCCAATACTAAGAAGAAAGATGAAAGTAAAGCAGGGTAAAGAGAGAATAAGTGCTGGAACAGAATGAGCGGGAGCTATTTTAAATAATTGGTCTGGAAATGCTTTCATGACTTGAATTGCCTGAAGTTAAAGGAGCAAGTCTTGTAAAAGACCTGTAGGAAGAACCTTCCAGGCAGAGGGAATAGCAGGTGTAAAGCCCCTGAAGTGAGAACAGATTTGACATTTTTGAGGAATGGCAGGAAACCTGGGCAAATAAAGTACTAGGAGAATGATAGAAGATGAGTCAGAAAAGATGACACTGGCCAGATATTTGGGACCCCATGGTCCATGGTATAAGTTTGGATTTTAACCTGAGTGTGGTGAAAGGACAGTGGAGGATTTTTCAGCAGGGAAGTAGCATGATTTGAATTATATTTATTTAACTTTTATATGTTGAATTTGCAAATGGGACACAAGTGAATTTCCCTGTAGTCAGTATCCAGCTCTTGCAAAACAGTGGAGCCCAAACTCAACGCAATCTATTCTATGAATGACTGGTCCTGCCCTATATACACCTTTAATCCCTTTTTTCCTTTCTGTATTATTTTGAAGCACGGTTTATATTTTAAAAGATCACTCTGGCTGCTCTCTAGAGAATTGACTTTTGAGGAGGGCAAGAGGAAAGTGGGGAGACCAATTAGGAGGCTATTGCAGTAATCTAGGAATGAATGGTTGATTGGAGTAGAATGATAACTAATGGTTGAAGCTATGAGAAGTAATTGGATTCTGATAAAGCCAGTGGGACTGCTGATGTGCATAGTGAAGGAAAAAGCAGCAAGGATGGTTGATGCTGTGTTAAGGTCCAAATGACAGTGTGACTGCTAGTGAGGAGAGTTTAATTTATTCATGTGAACTTTTTTTTTAAGATTTATTTATTAGAGAGAGAGAGCACACGTGTGCACATGCACACACATAAGGGGTGAGGGTGAGGAGCAGTAGAGGGAGAGAGAAACCCAAGCAGACTCTCCGTTGAGTGCAGAATGCGATGTGGGGGTCATTTAGTCCCATGATGCTTGAGATCACGACCTAAGCCGAAACCAAGAGTCAGGCACTTAACTGACTGTACCACCCAAGTGTCTCTATTCATCTTAAATTTAAGATGCCTGTTAGAAGTCCAAGGGGACATGTTACATAAATTATAGATTAGCACAAAGAGAAGAATCCAGTTAAAGATCCTAAGGTGCTCTTAGATGACCAGTTATTTTAAACACCTCAAATCCCACATCTCAAGAAACCCTTCAATCCCTGGCAAAATGGAATGGTTGGTTCTCTGGATAGGAGGAAATAAGAGTGTTGTAATCTGGAATTAGTGTTTTAAATAGGAAAGACAGATTCATGAGTACTGCAAGAATTAAAGAGAAGTGCATTGCTTTGTGACAGTGTTAAATACCTTTAATTGGAAATAATAGAATTGCTGGGAAGTAGAATTATTGTATAAACAGAACATTAGGTAGAGGCTCTTCTGATATATTTTACAGATGACTGTACTAGTGGTTGAATTTAAGAATTTTCTTATATCTTATTTACTTTTTCTTTTTTTTCTTAAACAGTAGATAAAAGGCAAGTAAAGGTAACTATTAAGCACTGAAAAGATCTGTGGGTAAGAATTGGATGCCCTAATATTTTATTCTGATTTTAAAATTTACATCTGCTATCATGAGCAAAAGATGTATAATGGTAAATTTATAGTTGAAGATTAACAAGTAGTCAAATTTCTGTTTAAATTTGGTTATTTTAAATGTTTTGTGTAGATTTTCTAATCTTTGCTTATTTTAATAGGAGTCGTGGCTTCGAAAGAATTATCTTATTGATTTCAAACACCATTTTATGAGTCACTTTCCATATGCCTTAAAAGAAATAACCAAGCACAAAAGGAAAGAGACAAATAAAAGGTATTGTGATTCTTTCCACTGTATAGACTGGATATGTTTTTTTAGCCTGAAATTATTAAAAATATTTAGCCTTAAAGTGGAACTTTCTACACTGTGAGGGGTTCATATCTAAATTTTGTGAAATAGAAATTAAAGTAGCAATAGTATGGCTGATCTCGAACAAGTCACTTTAAGCTTTGAGACTCATTTTTATTTATTTTAATTAAAAAATATATAATGGATATTTTATATAAAGTGAGCATCAGGTATCAAATTATGTAAATATAAATGTAATAAGATTTGTTGAGGTGGGTCATTTATTTGGGAGAGGTACTATGTAATCTCTGAGATCATCTTAAAGGTCATCTAGTTGTATCATTTATATCTGAGAAAACTGGCATTGAAACTAATATCCGGAAAAGGAATAATTGGAGAAAAATAGTTTTCTAAAACAGAAAGGCTTACAGATGAAAAGATGGAGTTTAAAATTGTAAGCTTGGAAATTTTAAAATATTTACCTCAAGTGAGTGCAAATAAATGTAAAAACAAGTTATCAAATAACATTTTCATCTTGAGGTGGGCCTATAGTTAGTTAAGTGCCTTCTGAAAAGCACTTTATCTTTTCATTTATCAGTGGATAGTTGGATTGCTTCCACAGTTTGGCTACTGTAAATAATGGTGCAGTAAATATGGGGTGCATGTATCTCTGAATTAGTGTTTCTGTATTTTTGGTGTAAATACCCAGAAGTGTGATTCCTAGATCACAGGGAGGTTCCAGTTTTAATTTTTTCAGCAACCTCCATATTATTTTCCATAGTGGTTACACCAATTTGCATTCCTACCAATAGTAAATGAGTACTCCTTTTTCTCTACATCCTCACCAGTGCTTCTTTCTTGTGTTTTTGATTTTAGCCGTTCTGACAGGGGTGAAGTGATATTTCATTGTCGTGTTGACTGGGATTTCTCTAATGATGAGTGATGTTGAGCATCTTTTTGTGTGTGTTGGCCGTCTAATGTCTTTGGAGAAATGTTTGTTCATGTTTTGCATTTTTAATTGGATTATTTATTTTTTAGGTATTGACTGTATCAGTTATTTATATATTTTGGATAGTGACTCTTTATTGGATATGTCACTTGCAGGTATCTTCTCCCATTCTGTAGGTTGCTTTTTAATTTTGTAAATTATTGTGTTTTCTGTTCAGAAGCTTTATTTTGATGTAGTCTCCATGTAGTTTACTTTTATTTCCTTTGCTTCAGGAGACATATCTAGAAAAACGTTGGTACAGCCAATGTCAGGTTACTGCCTGTGCTCTCTTCAAGGATTTTTATGGTTTCCGGTCTCACATTTAGGCCTTCAATCTATTTTGAGTTTATTTTTGTGTATGGTGTGAAAAAGTGGTCCAGTTTCATTCTTTTGCATGCAGCTCTGCAGTTTTTCCAACACCATTTTTTTTTAATTTATTTTTATTTTTTTTTCCTTTTTTTTTTTTTTTTTTTTAAGATTTATTTATTTATTCATGAGAGAGAGAGAAACAGACAGGCAGAGGCAGTCCCTGCATGGAGCCTGCTACGGGACTCGATCCCAGTTCTCCAGGATCAGGCCCTGGGCTGAAGGCGACGCTAAACTGCTGAGCCACCCAGGCATCCCTCCAACACCATTTGTTGAAGAGACTCGTTCCCATTGTATATTCCTTCCTCCTTTATCAAGGATTAATTGACCATATAATTGTGAGTTTATTTCTGGATTTTCTGTTCAGTTCCATTGATCTCTGTGTCTATTTTTATGCCAGTACCATACTGTTCTACTACTGCTTTGGAATATAACTGGAATTGGGATACCTCTAGATTTTTTTTTTTTTTTTTTTTTCAAGATTGCTCTGGCTCTTCTAGGTCTTTTGTGATTCCATACAAATTTTAGGATAGTTCCAGTTCTGTGAAAAATACTGTTGATATTTTGATAGGGGTTGCATTAAATCTGTAGATTGCTTTGTGTAGTATAGACATTTTAACTATTTATTCTTCCAACCCATGGGCATGGAATGTCCTTCCATTTTTTTCGTGTGTTGTCTTGAATTTCTGTCATCTGTGTTTTTAAAGTTTTCAGAGTACAAGTGTTTCACTTCTAGATACTTTATTGTTTGGTGCAATTATAAATGAGATTGCTTTCTTAATTTTACTTTCTGCTTGTTTCATAATTAGTGTATAAGAATGCAACAGAGTTCTGTGCATGGATTTTGTATTTTGTGATGTTACTGAATTCATGTATCAGTTCTAGTAGCTTTTTGATGAAGTCTTGAGGATTTTCTAAATGTAATATGTCATTTGCAAATAGAGTTTTTGTTCTTCCTTACCAATTTGAATGCCTTTTATTTCTTTATGTTGGCTAATTGCTGTGGCTAGGACTTCCATTGCTATGTTGAATAAAGGGGTGATAGAGGGCAGCCATGTCTTGTTTTTGACCTTAGTGGAAAAGGCTACAGTTTTTCACCATTGATAGGATGTTGGGTGTAGATTTTTCACATAAGGCCTTTATTATGTTGAGTTGTGTTTCTTGTAGACCTGCTTTGTTGAGGGTTTTTATTGTGAATGGATCTTGTATTTTGTCAAATGCTTTTTTGCATCTGTTGAAATGATCATATGTGTTTTTTTTATCCTTTCTCTAATTGATGTGATATATCACATTGTTTTGCAAATACGTATTTTTAGTATTTTACTTTTTTAAAGTAGACTCCACACCCAATGTTGGGCTTAAATTCATGACTCCAGGATCAAGAGTCGCATGCTCTACCAACTGGGCTCAACAGGTGCCCCTTGTTTTGTGAATATTAAACCAACCATTGCATCCTGGGAATAAATCTCACTTGATTGTAGTATATGATTTTTTTTTCTAATACATTGTTGGATTTGGTTTGCAAATATTTTGTTGAGGATTTTTGCGTCTGTATTTACAAGAGATATGTTCTCTTCTTTTGGTGGTATCTTTGATTTTGGTGTCAGGGTGATACTGTCTTCATGGAATGAATTTGGAAGTTTTCTTTCCTTTTCCTTTTGTATTTTTGGGAATAGTTTGAGAAGGAATATTAACTCTTCTTTAAATGTTTGCTAGAATTTGCTTGTGAAGCTTCCTGGTCTTGGACCTTTGTTGAGAGATTTTTTTTTGATTACTGTTTCAATTTCATTGCTGGTGATTGGTCTGATCAGATTTTCTATTTCTTCCAGCATTAGTTTTGGTAGGTTATATGTTTTTAGGAATTTATCCATTTCTTCCAAGTTGTTCAACTTGTTGGTATATATGTTCTCATAATACTTTGCTACAATTGTTTGTATCCCTTCCTTCCCTTTCCCTTTCTTTTCATTAGAGAGGGGAGGGAGTACACATAGGGTGGAGAGGGGTGGAGGGAGAAGGAGAGAGAATCCAAAGCAGACTCCACACTCAGTGCAGACAGAGTCCAACACAGATCCCAATTTCACGACCCTGAGATCATGGCCCAAGCTGAAATCAAAGAGCCAGATGCTCAACCAACTGAGCCACCCAAGCACCCCTATAATTGTATTTTTGTGGTGTTGGTTGCTGTTTCTCCTTTTTCATTAGTAATTTTATTTGGGTCTGCACACCCTCTCTCTCTCTCTCTCTCTCTCTTTTTTTTTTTTTTTGATGAGTCTTGCTGGAAGTTTTTCAGTTTTGTTGATTCCCCCCCCCCCCAAATAATTATTTCCTGGTTTCATTGATCTGTTTTTTTTTTTTTTTCTATGCCATTCATATCTGCTCTAATATTTATTTTTTAAAAGATTATTCATTTATTTAAGACAGAGTGAGCACACGAGGAGGGAGGGGCAGAGGCTGAGGCAGAGGGAGAAACAGAAGCAGCGTCCCCGCTGAGAAGGGAGCCCCACACTGGGCTCCATCCCAGTGCCCTGGAATCATGACCCAAGCCAAAGGCAGATGCTTAACCAACTGAGCCACCCAGGTGTCCCTGCTCTCTAATCTTTATTATTTCTTTCTTTTTGCTGGTTTTGGGTTTTGATTGTTCTTTCTCTGGCTTCTTTAAGGTATAAGGTTAGGCTGTTTATATTAGATTTTTCTTCTTGAGGTGGGCCTGTGTTTCTATAAACTTTTTTTTTTTTTTTTTTTTTTTTAATTTATTTATGATAGTCAAAGAGAGAGAGAGAGGCAGAGACACAGGCAGAGAGCAGGCTCCATGCACCGGAGCCTGACGGCTCCATGCACCCGGGTCTCCAGGATCGCGCCCTGGGCCAAAGGCAGGCGCCAAACCGCTGCGCCACCCAGGGATCCCTATAAACTGTCTTCTTAATGCCACTGTTTGATGCATCCCAAAGATTTTGAACCTTTGTGTTTTCATTTTCATGTAATTTTTGATGTCTTCTTTGATTTCTTGGTTGACCCATTGTTTACTAGCATGTTATTTAACCTCCATGTATGTGTGTTTTCAGATTTTTTTCTTGTGACTGATTTCTGGTTTCATAGCATTGTGGTCAGAAAAGATGCATGGTATGACTTGGGTTTTTTTGAGTTTGTTGAGACTCGTTTTATGGTCTAATATATGATCTATTCTGGAAAATGTTCTGTGTGCATTGAAGATAATGTATATTTTGATGTTTTAGGATGGAATGTTCTGAATATGTCTGTTAAACTATCTGGTCCAGAGTTTCATTCAAAGTTACTTTGTCCTTGTTGATTTTTCTGTTTGGATGATCTGTCCATTGATGTGAATGGGGTGTTAAAGTCTCTTATTGTTATTGTATTAGTATCGATTATTCCTTTTATGTTTATCATTAACTGATTTATGTATTTGGGTGCTTCCATATTGGATGCATAGATATTTACAACTGTTATATCCTCTTGTTGGATTGTCCCCTTTAATTATAGCGCCCTTCTTTGTCTCTTGTTACGATCTTTGTTTTACTTTATATTTTTATTTTTGAAGATTTTATTTACTCATGAGAGACACACAGAGAGGCAGAGACATAGGCAGAGGGAGAAGCAGGCTCCACACAGGGAGCCTGATGTGGGACTGGATCCTGGGACCCTGGGATCATGCCCTGATCTGAAGGCAGACGCTCAGCTGTTGAGCCACCCAGGCGTCCTTCCCCCTTAATATTTCTTATAGGACTGGTTAGTAATATGAACTACTTTAATTTTTGTTTACTGGGAATCTCTTTTATGTCTTCTATTCTGAATGATAGCCTTGCTGGATAGAGTATTGGCTGCAGAATTTTCTCTTTCAGCACTTTGAATGTATCCTGCCCCATTCCCTTCTGGCCTGCACAGTTTCTGCTGAAAAATTCACTGATAGCCTTATGTCCCTTGTGTGTTACTGTCTTTTTTTCTCTTGCTGTTTTTAAAAATTTTGTCTTTATTGCTAGTTTTTGCCATTTTAATTACTGTGTATCTTGGTGTAGATAGCCTTGGATTGAATTTGGTGAGGGGGTAATCTCTGTGGTTCCTGGTCTGGATCTTGGTTTCCTTCCCCAGATGAGAGATGTTTTCAGTTATTCTTTCTTCTTCTTTTTTTTTTTTTTTTTAATTTTTATTTTATTATTTATGATAGTCACAGAGAGAGAGAGAGGCAGAGACACAGGCAGAGGGAGAAGCAGGCTCCATGCACCAGGAGCCCGACGTGGGATTCGATCCCGGGTTTCTAGGATCGCGCCCTGGGCCAAAGGCAGGCGCCAAACCGCTGCGCCACCCAGGGATCCCTCTTCTTTTTTTTTTTTTTTTAAAGATTTTATTTATTCGTGGAAGACAGAAAGAGAGGCAGAGACATAGGCAGTGGGAGAAGCAGGCTCCCTGCAGAGAGCACGTGTGGAGCTCCATCTCAGGACCCTGGGGTCACGACCTGAGCCAAAGGCAGATGCTCAACCACTGAGCCACCCAGATGCCCCAGTTATTATTTCTTCAAATAAATGTTCTTTATCTCTCTCTTTTTTGATCCCTATAATGCAAGTGTTACTATGTTTGATGAAGTCACTGGGTTGCCTAAGACTTTTCTCAATTTTCATAATTTTCTTTCCTTTGCTCGGTTTGTTACTCTCCATTACTCTACCTTCCAGATTGTTAATTCACTTCTTCTGCTTCCTCTAGCCTACTATTTATTCCATTAAGAGTATTTTAAATTTCATTTACTGTGTTCTTGATCTCTGATTGATTCTTTATCTCTGTGTTAATCGTCTCTTTGATGTCCTCCACTCTTTTCTCCAGTCCAGGATCTTCATAGTCATTATTTTTAAATTCTCTATAAGGCGTATTTTTTATGTTTGTTTCACTTTGGTCTCTCAGCAAGGGTGAGGCACATTTTAACAAGATGTGTTGGTAGTCTGCTTGTGAAAGTCTGCCACAGCCAAAACTGAAGTCCTGAAACGTGGGTGTCAGGAAATATGGCATTGTAGGGTTTCTTCTGGGCTTCTCAGGGAGGGGCCTGCAGTGCTGAGACTCAGTGTGACTGGGAAGGGCTTATCTGCTGAAGGTGGGGGAGGGGTGTGGTAGGGAGTGGAATGTGAGAAAGCTTGGTAGAAGCTAGTTGGGAGTGTTGGCACCACACTGGTTACCACGGGTGGCCTGTTGCTGGTAGCAGGTGTTTTTGCTGGGGGGTGGGAAGGGAAATGGCGCCTGCCCTGTCCTTTGTTCCTATAGTCTCCCTGTGATCCCTGCCTCTCTTGGCCATGCTCTGAAATGAGCAAATCACCCTCCCTCCTGTCTGCCCCTAGAGTTTTCCATGTGCTGGTTCTGCACTATATCTTTGGGGCTATTCTCTTGTTATCTCTTATCATGAAACTCTGTTTCCTAACGCCTTCTGGGCTCTCACAGAGTTTTAAAATTCTAGGCTTTAAGTCCTGCCGGTTTTTGAGAACTCAAGAAATTCAGCCCTTCTCATTTCCAAGGCAAATATTCCATCCTCCCTGTTCATGGACTTCCCAGTGTGAAAGTATTTTCTACCCTTCTCCATGCCACGAGCTCCCTCTCCATTGTGTCAGACAGCCATGTGTCTTCACCCTTCCCGTCTTCTTTAATGTCCCTTCCTTGATTTTAGTTGTGGAATTTGTCCTGCCAGTCTTCGGTTTCCTGGGTAATATATGGCTATGGGTATTTTCTAGTTGTATCTCTGGGAGGAAGTGAGCTTGAGGTCTGCCTATTCTGCTGTCTTCCCAGCTGACTTTGCAGTTGTGGAATTTTTAGCAAAAATAGATTGGTAGTGTAACTAGCTTATTCCTCAGAAGATTCCCCAGGGATTCATTTTTTTTAGAGACTCTGGGCTGCTCTCTTACATCCATAAGGTGCTGCATTGAATATTTAGCAGATAACATGTGGAAGGCAACATTGGCTTCACCCAGTGGTCTTCACACTTACTCCTGTAACCCCACTTAATTTTTGATTTAATGTCTACAAATTTTTTCATCTTCAGTTAAAATACAGAATTACAAAGGATATTACTTTTATTGTTGTAGAATATATGTAACATGAAATTTGATCTTTTAAATCATTTTAAATGTATTAAGTATATTTACATTGCTATGCAACCATCACCACCATCCGTTTCCAGAACTTTTTTCATCTTCCCAAACTAGAAGTCTGTACCCATGAAACAGTAACGGTCCCTTACCACCAGCGCCTGGGGACCAGTATTTTTTTTTTAAAGATTTATTTGTTTATTCATGAGAGAGACAGACTGAGAGAGAGAGAGAGGCAGAGACCAGGCAGAGGGAGAAGCAGGCTCCCTCCAGGAAGCCTGATGTGGGACTGGATCCTGGATCACAAGCCAAAGGCAGGTGCCCAACTGCTGGGCCACCCAGGCATCCTGGAACTAGTATTACGCTTTTTGTCTCTATTAATTTGATTCTTCTAGGTACCTCGTATAAGAACCATAAAATATTTTTCCTTTTGTGTCTGGCTTAATTTCACTTTGGAAAATGTCTTCAAGGTTCATTCATATTGTAGCGTGTAGCAGCATTTTTTCCCTTTTTTGAAAATATATTTTATGTTTTTAGAGCAGTTTTAGTTTGATAGTAAAATTGAGCAGAAAATACAGAATTGTCATGTACTCCTGCTCGTAGAAATCCATAGCTTTCCTCACTGTCAGCATCCTGCACCAGAGTTAAACATTTACAGTTTATGAACCTACACTGACACATCATTTTCATCCTAAATCTATAGTTTATGTTAGAGTTCACTGGTGGTACTACAAATTCTGAGTTTTGACAAACATATGATGACATCTATGTACCATTATTATATTATATAGGATAGTTTCACTCCCCTAAAAATCCTGTTTTCTCCTATTCATCCTTCCCTTTCCCATGTTTTTTTCATGACTTTTTTTTTTTTTAAGTGTTAAGTAATGTTCCATTGTATGGAACAGTTTATGTATCACAGTTTATGTGTCACAGTTTATGTATCCACTCACCTACTTACTGAAGATCCTCTTGGTTACTTCCAAGTTTTCCTTCCTTTTTAAGGCTAAACAATACTCCATTGTATGTATATACCATATTTTATCTATTTATCTGTCCATGGGTGTTTGGGTGGTTTCCATCTTTTGGTTACTGTGAATAATGATGTGAACATTGGTGTTCAGGTGTTCATTTGAGTACCTGCTTTCAATTCTTTCATTTATATTAAAGGCTATAATTTTGTCATTGTAAATACTGACCTTTAAAAAAATGCAGTGTAGTCCTCTCTAAGAAAACGTTCTTTTTTTTTTTTAAAGATTCTGTTTATTTTAAAGAGTGGGCACGGAGATGCTTGGGTGGCTCAGTGGTTGAGACTTTGGCTCAGGGTGTGATCCCGGGGTCCTGGGATCAAGTTCCCGTGGGGAGCCTGCTTCTTCTTTTACCTGTGTCTCTGCCTCTTTCTCTGTCACTCTCATGAATAAATAAATAAAATCTTTAAAAAAGTAAAAGCAAAGAGCAAGTGCAAGCAGGGTGAGGGGCAGAGATTAGAGGGAGAAGATCTCAAGCTGAGCTTAGAGTGTCATGTGGGGCTTGATCTCATGACCCTGAGATCATGACCCAAGGTGAAATCAAAGAGTTGGATGCTTAACCAACTGAGCCACCCAGGTGCCCCTAAGAAAACAGTTTTTGTGCTCAAAATGTATTAGTCTATGGTGCTTATTCCAAGTTAATTCTTATATGTACTAGGAACAAATACTGTAACTGAACTAACATGAGTTCAATCCTTGGTGGGTTACAGATAGAGATTTCAGTTGGAGTTATCATAAAACGGAACATATTTTCTGCAGTAAGGAGATCATCGGGAATAACTTCCAAAGCCATGTGTCCCTGAGTATGGGTGAACAGGTTCTTTTTATTTAGGGTTTAGGATGAATATTCAGAAAGAGGACCTCTGTCCATCACATGTAAAGGCATGTGATGTATGTTTGTGCAGACATGCTTAGGAAACATGCCTGTACATGTGTGCTATGTTACGAAGCTTGTGCCCCTCCCAGGGTGGAGACTTTAACATTATAATGAGGCAAAGGTTACTGTCAGGGGAAGAGGTTTTGGGCAAACTCTTACGGTATAAACTGGATGGAGTCTTGAGCTCCTTATCTTGGATAAGAAATACAGGGCCTTGTTTACTTTTGAAGCAGCACAGGAGTTTCACCGCTGATTTATTGTTTCTTTTATAGCTAGCCTATTTACTGGCCTCTAAGAGACTTAGTTTTTGCATTTCTTTAGTTACCCTTAAATCCTTAACTACATTTTTGTATTTTCTTTGTAATTCTGACACTTCCTAGGAAGCTTTGTAAGAAATGTAGTTAGGCTAATAGAGCCAATGGAGCATTGATCAGGGAAAATATGAAAATAGCTGGGACCTAAAATGACTTATTTTGTGTCATAAAAGCTGTGTCGTGTCTTTTTTTTTTTTTTTTTTTAAGATTTTTATTTATTCATGAGAGACACAGAAGGCAGAGATGTAGACAGAGGGAGAAGCAGGCTCCTCATAGGGAGCCCGATGTGGACTCGATCCTGGGACTCCGGGATCATGCCCCGAGCCGAAGACAGACACTCAACTGCTAAGCCACCCAGGCATCCCTCTTGTCTTTCTTTTTTTGGGGACCCCAAATCTTTCTGTTTACAGTATAGTTAAGTCTTGCCTTTGGGCTACAAATCAACTTATGAGAGCAGAAGTTCACTGCTGACAAGAGTAGTCTGCTGTTGGGAAGATTTACTAGTATGCTGGGAAAAGAAGTTTATTTTTTGAGAGGTAATGGAGAGCTTTGATTGATTTGACAAGTTGAGGTTGATTAAGTGCTGGTTGGGTTGTTGGGAATTTACTGCAAAATGTATTAGGAAAAATTGGTTTTCTGATTATGGTAGTGACAAATTTTCTTTTAGAAATTCTATTTGTCTTTAAAAACTGAGCTATATTAAAGAAGCATAGTAAATATTAGTTCAGACAGTACATGAATGACTACATTTTAGAAAAAATTACTACCAAATAGATTTCTTTGTGAGAAACTAAGGACAGAATAGGGGCCAGAGAAAGAGTGCAGCAGGTATTGAGTACTTAAGCAGAATTCAAAAGGAAATTGACTTGCAGTATCATCTGTAGAAGAAATTTGAGCTTCCTATAAATTGAATAGAAATGTTTGTTAAGGCCGAAAGGAAAGATCATCTGGAACAGTATAAAGTTTATTTGGTAAAAAGGAAGTTTATTGGTATATTGTATATAGAAAATTTTCCTAACTGGTTCAAATAAGGACTCTAACTGAAGAACCAGAATCTGATTTTTTTTTTTTTTCTTTTCAGAATCTGAAATTATTAGGGATGGGTACTCCTTTGGGAGAGACTTACAGTATAAAGGAACAGAACAAATTAGGTTGTGGATGGGGGAGGGAAGCTTACTGGGATATCCTATAAACAGTAGACCATTGTTGCTATTGTGAGACAGTTTGTTATAATTAGCTGCCTTAGTCCTATGTCGTTTATCTTTTTTTTTGTAATAATAAATTTATTTTTTATTGGTGTTCAATTTACCAACATACAGAATAACACCCAGTGCTCATCCCGTCAAGTGCCCCCCTCAGTGCCCATCACCCATTCACTCCCACCCCCCTCTCTCCTCCCCTTCCATCACCCCTAGTTCGTTTCCCAGAGTTAGGAGTCTTTATGTTCTGTCTCCCTTTCTGATATTTCCCACACATTTCTTCTCCCTTCCCTTATATTCCCTTTCACTATTATTTATATTCCCCAAATGAATGAGAACATACAGTGTTTGTCCTTCTCCGATTGACTTACTTCACTCAGCATAATACTTTCCAGTTCCATCCATGTTGAAGCAAATGGTGGGTATTTGTCGTTTCTAATTGCTGAGTAATATTCCATTGTATACATAAACCACATCCTCTTTATCCATTCATCTTTCGACGGACACCGAGGCTCCTTCCACAGTTTGGCTATTGTGGACATTGCTACTAGAAACATCGGTGTGCCGGTGTCCCTGCGTTTCCTTGCATCTGAATCTTTGGGGTAAATCCCCAACAGTGCAATTGCTGGGTCGTAGGGCAGGTCTATTTTTAACTCTTTGAGGAACCTCCACACAGTTTTCCAGAGTGGCTGCACCAGTTCACATTCCCATCAACAGTGTAAGAGGGTTCCCTTTTCTCTGCATCCTCTCCAACATTTGTGGTTTCCTGCCTTGTTAATTTTCCCCATTCTCACTGGTGTGAGGTGGTATCTCATTGTGGTTTTGATTTGTATTTCCCTGATGGCAAGTGATGCAGAGCATTTTCTCATGTGCATGTTGGCCATGTCTGTGTCTTCCTCTGTGAGATTTCTCTTCATGTCTTTTGCCCATTTCATGATTGGATTGTTTCTTTGGTGTTGAGTTTAAGAAGTTCTTTATAGATCTTGGAAACTAGCCCTTTATCTGATACGTCATTTGCAAATATCTTCTCCCATTCTGTAGGTTGTCTTTGAGTTTTGTTGACTGTATCCTTTGCTGTGCAAAAGCTTCTTATCTTGATGAAGTCCCAATAGTTCATTTTTGCTTTTGTTTCTTTTGCCTTCGTGGATGTATCTTGCAAGAAGTTACTGTGGCCGAGTTCAAAAAGGGTGTTGCCTGTGTTCTCCTCTAGGATTTTGATGGAATCTTGTCTCAAATTTAGATCTTTCATCCATTTTGAGTTTATCTTTGTGTATGGTGCAAGAGAGTGGTCTAGTTTCATTCTTCTGCATGTGGATGTCCAACTTTCCCAGCACCATTTATTGAAGAGACTGTCTTTCTTCCAGTGTCGTTCATCTAAGACAGTAGTTCTCAAAGTGTGGTCTGAGACCTCTGGAGTCTATAAAGTCAGAACTATTTTCACAATTATATTAAGATATTGTTTGCCTTTTTGATTTTTCTGATTAGCATTGATGGTACAAAAGCAGAGGTTGGTAAAACTGCCAGTATCTTAGTGTAAGTTAAGAGAATGGCACCAAACCTGTACTAGTAAAACATTGTATTCTTCACCACCGAGCACTCACAATTTAAATGAACAAGCCAGTTTGATTTAATGACGCAGTAAAAATACTTACTTTATTAAATCATGACTCTTGAGGACACATTATTTTCACATTCAGTGTGATGAAATGGGAGAACTGTGGTAAATAAAATATTTTGGCTGAATACATAGGATGATGATTGTCTCAAGAAATACATTTTTGTGGGCAGGCCCAGTGGTTTAGCGCCACCTTCGGCCCAGGTCGTATCCTGGAGATCCAGGACCGAGTCCCACATTGGGCTCCTTCCATGGAGCCTGCTTCTCCCTCTGCCTGTGTCTTTGCTCCTCTCTCTCTCTCTCTCTCTCTGTGTGTGTGTGTGTCTCTCATGGATAAATAAAATCTTAAAAAAAAAAAGAAATACATTTTTGTGAGTATTCTACTTGTAAATACTTTCCTGTGATGGACACAGTTTTAACTTAAAGGAATGACAAACTATTGTTATTCCGACTTGCAAATTTGGCAGTTATTTTCTCAAAATGAACAGAACCTATCAATTCCAAGAAAACAATTGATGACAGTATTTGTGACAATGATAAAATTTGAGCTTTTATTTAAAAAAAATATTTTATTTATTCATGAGAGACACAGAGAGGCAGAGACATAGGCAAAGGGAGAAGCAGACTCCCCTGCAGGGAGCCTGATGTGGTGGGACTTCGTCCTGTGAATCCTGTGAATTCATCTTGGGACTCCGGAATCACACCCTGAGCTGAAGGCAGATGCCCAACTGCTGAGCCACCCAGGTGTCCCCAAAATTTGAGCTTTCAAACAAAAATTAGTATTCTGAGAAACTTATATCCACCACCTGAGTTTTTATCCGTGTATTCTCTATTTTTTTGATCTTCATTTTTTGACATATTGGTTTTCATCCATGTGGGATCATTTAGAATCTGCTAGAGGTTGTTTTTTGTTTGTTTTGTCTAAAAGTATAATTTTTCCTTCATTTGTAAAGTGTTTTAGTAGAGTGTAATACTCTAAGTTTGGCAGTTTTCTTCTTTGAGCACATTGACAATAACACTGCTGATTTTCATTGCTGTATTAATAAGAAGTCAGCTATGAGAATCTGTTGTTACTTTACAAAATTACTGTTCCCACTCCCCACAATATTTCTTTTTGTTTTCTGCAGTTTTGCAATGATGTATCCAGGTGGATTTTCTTTTTTTTTTTTTTAATTTTTTAAATTCTCCTTGGGATTCGGTGAACTTATTAAATCTGAGATCTTAAATCTTGAGTGAAATGTCTATAAACAGATCTGATAAATTCTCATTATCTTTAAAAAAAATACTGCAGTCCTATTTCTTTCCTTTCTGGTAAAGACTAAACATAGTAGACCTACTCACTGAATCTTCTACCTGTTTTTCTTTTTCGTTACCTCATACCTGCCTGCTTGCTTGCTTGATTGATTTATTTATCTCTACCAGCTTTTAATTATCAGATTTATTCAACTGAGCTGAGACACAAATCCATTGAAATTTTTTTTTTTTAAGATTTTATTTATTCATGAGAGAGACAGGGAGAGGGAGGCAGAGGGAGAAGCTGGCTCCCTCTGGGGAACCCAATGTGGAACTCGATCCCAGGACCCGGGGATCACGCTCTAAGCCAATGGCAGATGCTCAACCACTGAACCACCCAGGTGTCCTGAATTTTTTGTTTTTCATTTGTAGAGTTTCTGTCCATTTGCTCCCAGCAGCATTTGCTGAACAGACTATCCTTTCTCCATTGAATTGGTTTTGCTCTTTTGTCAGAGATCAGTTGATTAGATATTATGGGTCTATTTGGAGCTCCTTGTTCCATTATCCTATGTGTGTCTGTTCTTTTACCAATTCCATGCTGTCTTGATTAATGAAGTTGAAGAGTAACTTGAAATTGGGCAGAATAAATCCTCTAGCTTTGTTCTGCCTCAGTCATATGTTGGGTATTTTAGGTCTTTTGCCTTTTCTTTTTTTTTTTTTCTTTAAATATTTTATTTATTTATTCATGAGAGACACACACAGAGAGAGGCAGAGACATAGGCAGAGGGAGAAGCAGGCTCCTCACAGGGAGCCTGATGTGGGACTCCATCCCGGAACTCCCGGTTCACGCCCTGAGCCAAAGCCAGACGCTCAACTGCTGAGCTACCCAGGCGTCCCTCTTTCGCCCTTTCATATAAACTTCAGGATCAATTTATTGATAACTACAAATAGCATGTTGGGGTTTTGATTTGAATTGTGTTGAATCTGTAGAGCTGGTTGGGAGGAATGGTTATTTAAGCCACTGGTGTAAAGGAAAATTGGGATTAAGTTTTACCTAAGAGCTATTTTTATTTCTTCTTCACCTTTACCCTGGATAATATATGAAAGTCCCCTTGTTAGTCAGGTCCTGGGCTCTGACTTTTCCCTGTGAGGCTGCTAAAAGGTTACATCAGTTTTGCAGCAGTTTCTTTGAAATTGGCAGCTGCCCTAAGGACAAATCCTTGAGTGATAGTATCTTGCTTTTTTCATAGATTTTGGGGCCCAGTAAATGTTTATTATCTTCTTAGCTCTTGAATACTTCTGAGGTTTTTAAAAATGATTTCATCTAGTTTTAAAGTTGTTTGGAGAAAGAGGATTAGTTCTAATTAGCTACATTATTGTTACTGAAAATTGGTTTACCTATCGGCCTGCCTCCCTCATAGAATTGATGGTTGGTATATTTAGTCTTTAAAATTTTGTGTAAATTATTGGAAGAGCAGAATGAATTCTCCTAAGTTTGCAGTGTCCATTTGGACCTGCCAGACAGTAACAGATTATGCTGCTTGAGATATACTTAGGGTAGCTCTTGGTAAGCTCTACTTGTGAAGAAATGTGGCAATTGAGTTTTTGTGTGGTCTAATTAATGTTAAAATGTGCCTTGGTTTTGGGTGCTGGGCAGTTTTGCAAAAAACCTTGTAGTTATTTGGGTTTGTGATGTGTAGACTGCTAGTTCTTTGTCCCAGTCTCATTCTTTCTTTTCTTAATTTCTGGTGTGTAGCTAGGAATATGACTATAAAAAGTAAAAATTGTATTTCCTGCTTCTTTTGCAACTAAGAGTGGTCATATGAGTAACTTTCATCAAATAGCTTGGATTTCTCCTTCTGGTGTCAGATTATTCTGACAGCTTTGAGTTGTCTTTTGGCCTCTGCCTGGAGTTATACCAGAGACACTTCAGGCTACACATATCAAAAGTAATATTTATTTTCTGGATCTCTGCTGCTTCATTTATCCAGTCACCAATGCTAGAACTTTTAATTCCCCCAATTCCCACCTTTCCAAGACTCACATACATCTTATACTCTTAAACTTCAAATCCAGCTAATTTTTATTCTTGCTAAATGTTCTACCTTCTCCCAGTCCATACCCAGCATTGACCCTGGTTCTTGAGCTTGCCATCTGTTGCCTAGATTGTTACAATAGCCACATAACTGCTTCTTTGTTTTTGTTTTGTAAAGATTTTATTTATTCATTTGAGAGAGAAAAGAGCAGGTTAGGGAGGGGGGAGAGCAGGAGAGAAAGAGAGGGAGAAGGAGAAGCCGACTTCCCACTTAGCAAGGAGTACAGTTGGGGCTTGATCCTAGGACCTGGAGATCATGACTTGAGCAGAAGGCAGAGGCTTAACAGTCTGAGCCACCCAGGCGCCCCTGCTTGTTTATAGTCTTGTAACTTTTCCATCCACAGAATCACCCATCTGAAATAAGTTTTCAACTATGTTACTCATGTGGTTTCAGAATTAACTCTAGTGCCCTTAGTCTTTCTAATAACTCTTTGTAATTTGGTTCCATTTTATTTTTCCAGGCTCGTTTGTCATTCCTGTAACTGTACATTTGATGCTCTGATAGTACCAAATTTCTTTTATTTCCTTTCCTGTGTATTGTTGGTTCTTGACCACTGTGTCTTTGCTCATGCTTGACCTAAGAGTAACTTTTTCCTTTAAAATTGGTTAGTTTGAGAGATTTTTAAATTTTGTAAAAAATATTTATTTTAAAAAGATATTTATTTATTCATGAGAGACACAGAGAAAGAGAGAGAGGCAGAGACACAGGTAGACGGAGAAGCAGTCTCCCTGTGAGGAGCCTCATGCAGGACTCACTTGATCCCTAGACCCAGGATCATGCCCTAAGCAAAAGGCAGACACTCAACCACTGAGTCACCCAGGCATCCCGAGAGATTTTTTATTTTAATTAACTTTACATTTTTTTGAAACCTGAAATAAATAGGCTCTGCTTTTGAATATGCCATAGTGTGAAATAAGTATCTATATTCTGAGTTGCAATTTTTTTATTGAAAGTATTTGAAATATTTTTGGAAATTTATTTCATGCTTTAAAAGAAATGTCTTATTTAGCTAGAAGAAAAAACTGGTTTTAATATGTGTATCACAAAAGTTGTTTCAGAATAGTGCTTATTTGGACCAGTCTGCTTATGTCACACATACAGAAATTGTGGCCAGGAGAAATTAGTGATTATGTTGGTGAGGTAGAAGCAGAGTTAAGATCTACTGTGACCTACATCCAAATATAGGTATATGCTTTAAAAAAAATCTTCAAGCATGTTAAGGTTCTCAAGTCTTCTCTCCAAATCACATTTAGGATTACCAAGCATTGTTACTAGGGCCTTTACTTTTTGTGTGAAGAGGAACTTGGGTAATGAAATGAGCAGTATACAATGTAATTCATATCTTCTTAACCTTAATTCCATAAGGAATGGTTTATTTAACAAAACAGTGGCCTAAACCTTGCCTCCATACCTGCTTCTTGGCAATTTATTTTAAAAGGAAATTTTTTGACCCATTGATAGCTTTTTTTAAGTATTCTAAGTGAAGCAGGCATGGTAGATTTAACACTTGATAGATGTGTGTGTCTTTGTTTGTTTTTAGCATCAAGCATTGCACGATTCTCTCCAATAATGTAGATCATCTTTTACTGAATTTAACACTGTCTGATATCATGGTCTCCCTGGCAAATGCCTCAACTTTGCAGAAGGATTCCAATTGGATAGAAATGATAAGGAAGTTTGTGACAGAGACCCTTGAAGATGGCTTTAGGCTAAATAGTAAGCAGCTGAACAGATTGCTTGGGGTATCGTGGAGGTTAATGCAGATACAACCCAACAGAGGTAGGTGTTAACTGCTTTATCTTTCTTTCAGAGAGGAGCTCTTATATATGCTATTAGGGTCTAGCTTTGAATTAGTGATTTTCAAACTTTATACATAGGTTAATTACATTCAAGCCATAAAAGATAGCTCCTACAAAGGACTGTCTCCTTGAACACTTAAATTGTATATGGCTCAGAGGTCTCTTTCTCAGTGAGTAGGTCCATTGTGAAGCAACATGATAAGATTTCTAGTAGATTACAGACTTGAGTGAAAGAAGGTAGATACAGTTAAGAGGAAATGCCATTGAGCCTAATGATAAAATACTCTTAGGTCATTTCTCAGTCTAGTTTGATTAGAAATTGAGCACTTTTCCCTTTTATCCATCCAGAATGAATCCTGCCTGTCTCTACTTCTAGCCTGAAGTTACATATTAGTATGACTTACTAATTGTTTTCATTCAAAAACAAAGCTTTCCTGTTTTGTTCCCATCTTATTCATCTTTCTAAGAATCCTGGTTATTTTCATCACTACATAGGTTTTTTGTCCCTTAAGAAAATTTTTATGTAATCTCTGGTTGGTTTGACTTTTATATTGGGTCATTGCTACAGGACTTCGGTAGTGACCATTTTGTGACTAGGGTCTGCTTTGTCATAGGAACAAAGTAAACCGCTTCTGTGCTTTTAGAGGAATTAGAGCTGGTAAAGAAACATTTTGATTCATATGCGGTTGTTCTTGTTTTTAGAGGCTACAGAGTCTCTCATCAAGGCAGTTTATACATTGTATCAGCAGAGAGGCCTTCTCCTGCCAGTTCGGACTTTGTTACTGAAGTTTTTCAGTAAAATCTATCAAAAAGAAGAACTGAGATCTTACAAAGTCAGGTAAAATTTCGTTTATTTTGCCTTTCTTTTTCTTGGGGAGTTCTTTTATAGTCTGTTGAAATAAAATAATAGGGTGATAAAATCTTTGGAGAAGTTCATTTTTTAATCTTATTTCATTGCATATAAGAAAAAAAAATTGTATAAAGGAGCATACCTAATAGTACCGGTAATCTTTATGTGTATAACCAAGCAGATAAAAGCCTCTTTGAATTTGTTTTCTACTTGTTCACTTACAGCTTAAGGACAATTGGAACAACCTATAGTAGCCTCAGCCTTTTCTTTTGCTTTCTATAAAAGTTATGGAAGTTGAACCACTAGCCCTTAAGGACATGTTGGGTATGGGAATGAGGACAATAGAAGATGAGAAAGTTTCTGGCTTAGTTTGGTGCTATCAAGTGAGATGGACAACACGAAGAGTGGAACTAAGGAATTAATTTTTTAATGTGATGGGTTTGAGGTATATTTCAGATGGTCAGAAATGTATATTTAGGCAGAAAAGGATTGTGGGATACCTCAGCATACATAGGTAGTTGTTGAAACATTTGAGTCTGTAGTACAAACCAAGGTGCTTTTCATAAATCTCATACTCCTACTATGAGGTAGGTGTAGGTACTGTTACTTTCATTTTATAGGAAGAAACTGAAGTTTAGGTTACATAAGTTGGTGAGTGTCTTAAATATAATAGGACATAGAGCTGAGACTTAAGTTCAGATCTGACAACAAAGGTCATGCTTAAATCATTAAGCTCTTGGGCTACAGCAAAAGTGATTGCTATTACCTGAGCATAGAGACACTGGAGCTTTCTTGAGTACAAGTACAGTTGACCCTTGAAGAATGTAGGGGTTAGGGACACTGACATACACCTCCCCCACACATCCCCACCCCTGGTGCACAGAAATCTGTGTGTGACTTTGGACTACACTAAAACTTAACTACTAATTATCGATAAGAGTTGATAAACACATATTTTAGATGTTACATATATTATTACAGTTACATCTAAGAAATTAGAATATAATGTTTTCAGTATTTCTAGGCTATGCACTTTTTGAGGTTTTCAAATTGTTGGAATTCTCCAAAAACTTTTTAAAATAGATTTATTGAAGAAAAATTGCTTATAAGTGGACCCACGCTGTTCAGACCCATGTTGTTTTCAAGGGTCAGCTTTATACTGAAGAATTAAAATAACACAGGTTCGAAGCCATTTAGTCTGGGAGCACCCTTCATTGAATACATCAGTGTGTTAATATAGTATAATTAATTAAAATAAATGGTACAAAGAATTGTACCATTGAGCACTTTTCCCCTTTTTAAGATAAACATACAGTTTTTAAGATAAACATACAATTAGATAGTACCCCAAATTACATGATCTTTTTAATTCAGTAGGTAAAATTGTGGAAAATATTATAGCTGAATAAATTTATGCTGCCATTCTTGTAGGCTCTCAGATGTTTAAATGAGTACATGTGGTTTTCTTGGTAGATGATTTGTTACTCTGGTATAGTCAAGTTAAAACTTTTTTTTTGGTTTAAATTTATTTCTCTTGTTTGGAAATTATACTTTATTTTGTTCTTCTTTGGTGTTTCTTAGATATCGTAGTAAAGTGTTATCCCGTTGGCTGGCTGGTTTACCATTGCAACTTGCTCATCTTGGCTCCCGAAATCCTGAGCTCTCAACACAGCTTATTGATATCATCCATACTGCAGCAGCACGAGCAAATAAAGAATTACTAAAAAGTTTACAAGCTTCTGCTCTCCGAATCTATGGTAAGAGTTCAACTGTGTAGGTAGCCATTGATCTACCCTGAATTAGGAAGGAAGTTTCTAAGGGGAACTCTTTAGGTTTCCTCTTTTCTTTTCTTTTCTTTTCTTTTCTTTTCTTTTCTTTTCTTTTCTTTTCTTTTCTTTTCTTTCTTTTTTCTTTCTCTTCTCTTCTCTTCTCTTTTTTTTTCTTTTCTTTCTCTCTCTCTCCCTCTTTCTTTTTCTTTTTCTTTTTCTTTTTCTTTCCTTTTCTCTTTCTTTCATTTGAGACAGAGAGTGAGCATAAGCAGGGAGGAGGGTCAGGAGGAGATGGAGAAGCAGGGAGTCTGACCTAGGGCTCAGTCCCAGGACCCTGGGATAGTGACCCAAGCCAAGCCTTTCCTTTAAATTATAAATTGGTTATACCATGGTTAAATTGCCAAAACAAGATTTCAAATAGTAAATTTATTTTCAATAGTAAGTATTTTTTATTAGGGTAATTTTAGAAGGGTAGTTGTTGTGGATTGTTTCTCGGATTCATAAATCATCTTTTCAGCCCCCTGCTGTTCACAAATTCAAAACTGATCAGGAATTTAAAAAAAATTCCTTTGAACTTCAGCCGCAAATTTCATACTTAATCATAATGGATATCTTGTATGACTTCCATATATTTATATTTTTTAATTCCTCCCAGGAAATATTTTATATTTTAAGCAAAAATACTAATAAAAGCATACTGGGATATATACATATATATAATTTTTATTTATTATTGAGATATAGTCATTCACATGCCATAAAATTTGCTATTTTATGTACATTTCAATGTTTTTAACATATTTCCAAAGTTATGCAATCTGTCTGATTCCAGAATATTTTTATCACTCCAGAAAGAAACTATACCCCTTAGTAATCCTCCCCAGCTCCTGGCACAGAAATCTGCTTTTCTCTCTCTGTGGATTTGCCTATTTTGAACATGGAATTTTATAATAAGGGTCTTTTGAATCTGGCTACTTTTACTTAATGTACTGTTTTCAAAATTAATGCATGTTGTAGCATGCATGTATCTGTACTTTATATTTTATTGGTGAGTACTAGTATTCCATTGTATGGATCTTTCACTTATACATTCCTTAAGTAATGGACTTTTGTTTGCTTCCACCTTCTTGGGTTATATTTTTAAGTCTGTTTTTTCAGTATTGCTTATATATATAGGTACCTTTTGCTTTAAATTAGGTTGATAGTATGACTGCCACTGTTTAGCAAAAGTGCTTATTTTTACTGTTTTACTTTGTGTTCAATCCCTTTACCCCCATCAAAGTTCTTATTTCATACATGACACTTGGATGTTATGGAATTATTATTAGTGTGTTAAATGTGTCTTTAAATAATGATTATGTTTATTTTACCTTAGAAAATAGTTTAAGTTGTACATATACTTTATGATAAAAATTTTTTTAAATGTAGTTGATGTATTGGAATTCAATTTAACACAGTAATCAATCTGCTTTATTAATTTGATCTCTGTGTATCTTTTATAGTTGAATTTAATATGTATATCTATCCCCACTAGATCCACAAGAAGGCACTGTAGTGGTTCTCCCAGCGGAGTCTCAGCAGCTTCTGGTCCAGCTTGTATATTTTCTACCCAGTCTGCCTGCTGATTTACTTTCTCGGTTAAGTCGTTGCTGCATTATGGGAAGACTCAGTTCAAGTTTGGCTGCTATGCTTATCGGGATACTGCACATGAGGTAGCATCCTCAAGTGAACTGTATTTTAAGTGTATAGTCTTTTTCTCTATGCCTTTTATTGGCAATGTATAAGCTACAGAGCACTTTTAAAATCACATACTGCTACTAACTTAATTTACTCTTAATGCAGCAATTAAAACTATTGATATTATTCCTAGAGTAAGTTCACTAGAATAAGACTGTTGCAAGTTTTTTAGTGATTTGTATAGCTAGAAGTTATCAATAATAGTATTTGTATAGATTTATACAGATTTGAAAGTATCAAAAGCATGTTGTATGGGTTCCATGGCAGGTGAGAATACTGTGCTTAAAATTAACCTTGGTGTTATGGAATTGTGAGACTTCTTTTCAGGGACCTGCAAATTTAATACAGCTGGTAAAATAAGCATGTTTATAGACTCAGACAAGGAATCACTTGAAATCTTTTTTTTTTTTTCTTTTTGTGTGTGTACATGTGGTTAAGTATACATAACATAAAACTTAACTATTTTAACCAGTTGTAGGTGTACAGTTAAAACTGTACAGTGACATCAAGTATTTTCATATTGTTGTACAACTGGCACACTGTCCATCTCCAAAACGTTTTCATCATTCCAAGCTGAAACTCTGCATGTGTTAAAACAATAACTCCTCATCTCCACTCCCAGCGCTTAGCAACCACTATTCTACCTTCATGCTTTTGATTATTCTAGGTACTTCATATAAATTGAATCATATAATATTTGTCCCTTTGTGTCTTGGATATTTCACCCAGCATAACTCTATCAGAATTTCCCTTTTAAGGCTGACTTAATGTTCCACTGTATGTATATATTACCTTTTGTTTATCTGTTGATGGATACTTGTTGTTTTCCATCTTTTGGCTATTGTGAATAATGCTGCTTTGAACATAGTATACAAATAATCTGTTTGAGTCCTTGCTTTTAATTCTTTTGGTTAATATACCCAGAAGTGGAATTGCTAGATTACATGGTAATCCTCTGATTTTTTTGAGGAATTGCTATACTGTATTCCATAGTGGTTGCATCATTTTACTCTTAAATGTTTATAACTAATTAATGGTGTTTTATATTACAGATATTCAAAGTATCCTTAAACACCTGTGTTTGTATCATTAGGTGTAATATTTTTAGTATTCAGTAATACTTATTATTGATTGTGGCTCATGGACAGGCTCTAATATGGTTTTAGGCAGAAATCTAGGCTGTACCTGAAGAGTTTAAAGACTAACTTCCTTATGGTTTCTTGTATATACAGGTCCCCTATCCCAGTTAAGTAGGAGTAGCTCACTTTATTAGTAGACTTTCTTTAGCTTGACAGTCTCTACTTACCAGTATATGACATGTTGGAATCTCGTCACCTGAAGTGTGGTTCATAACTGGTGATCGTCTTTCCTTTTAGCAGAAGAGAGCTATCTGTAACATGTTTATATGTGAAAATTCAGTGTTACATTTCTTCTATGTGCACGTGCATTAGAGAAAGACTTGGTCTTATTTTTAAGTATTTTAAGCATTTATTAGTTTCCCGTGTTTTACTTTCTTGGGGAAACAAAAATCCTGCTTTTTTTTTTTTTTTTTTTTTTTTTTTTTTAATCCTGCTCCTTGTCTAATCGATTATTTAATGCTAGGCTTTTAAAAAAAAATTAAATGTTTTTTTTTTTTTTTTTTTTCTGTTACCAAATTGTTTTTGTGTTTATTAACTTCCAGTAGAGGGCACTCTGTTCCTTTGATATAATTTGTGAAGGATCAGTTTTTGTTTTTTTCTTTGTTTTTTAAAGATTTATTCATGAGAGACAGAGAGAGAGAGGCAGAGACATAGGCAGAGGGAGAAGCAGGCTCCTCACAGGGAGCCCAGTGTTGGGACTTGATCCAGGAACTCTGGGATCATGCCCTGAGCCAAAGGCAGATGCTCAACTGCTAAGCCACCCAGGTGTCCTTTGAAGGATCAGTTTTAAAATTGATTTAAAATCACCATTTGAACACTTCTTGAAATTGATTGTCCTTGAAAGCTATATTTAGTATTTTTATCAACATCAGTTATGATTCACATTGCATAATAATTTTTGTAAGGATGTTTTCAGATGTTTACTTTTTTCTTGTGGAGATTTGTGCTGTTGAAAATAAATTTACAAATAATAGTAGGGGTTCATAATCATTAAAAACAGACTGTCATTGTAGTTAAAAGTCCACCAAGTTAAATTTTGCTTTTTAACAGAGTCCATTAGTGGACTTATTTATCTCTGTAGATGTATTATTCCCATTCAAACCAATCTGTCTTTTAAAAAATAATAAAAAATTAGGACTCCTCAACTTTCTCGGGCCGATGACATCGTTTCACTTTTAGATTCAGAATTTTAAAATAATGTTTGCTTACTTCAGTCATACATTGGGTTAATTCATATTTGGTTTTCTTTTCAAATATCCCTTTCTTTCCTCCATCATGGCTGTAAACTAGCCAGCTGTTTTTCATAATCTTCCACCTGTACTATTACAATATCCTATCTATCTTGTCCGCTGTTGCCAGACTGATTTTCTGAAATATTCCTTTAATTCTGATTTTTATCTGTTACATTAATTGGATTGTGAGATCAGGTTCAATTTAGGTTTTGTAGTTTTTGACACCCGTGTTTGTCTTTATCAGAGTTAATCCCAAGGAATATTAGTTTGTTCCATGTATGAAAAACTCATCAGCTGAAAACTGTTGGTATTCAGTTTATCTTTTGAAAAGTGTAGAGTTGCTGCACCTACTTTTTTTTATTGTCCACTTGCAGTTTTTTAGTTTGACTTTTTCCCCCATAGCATTCTTACTTGCATTTTTCCATTTGCCTTTGCTCATTCCTCACCCTTTCTGCCCCTAGTTTATTTACAGCTAGATTGGGAAGCATAAGACATAAATGTGGAGAGGTAGTCTACATTGTTAGATAAAAATCTTTGACAAGGGAGAAATTTTGGGACTAAGAAATTTGGCTAGGGTTTTAAGTGGTAAATATATGACCTGCTCTGCCAGGAACAGATTCATTTTACTTCTTTTGTCCCGTCTTACTCTCAGAAGTATTGTGGCTTAGCTATATAGTACATAATGGTCATAATTTTAAGACCATATGATATATTGCTTGTCATTTGTCCAAAGTGGACTCTTAAATGGATTTGTTACCTCTTTTAGCCACTGGATGGCACAGTTGATTCCCGTTTTCACTGGATTAAAAAGCGAATTAGTTTGTTTTCTAACTACCATTTAATACTCCTTTCCATTATGCATTTCTGGCTTTTTTATAACATCTTTTTGATATTCCCTCAATAGTCCTTTGCTTACTGTGGGAATAATACTCGGAAGGTTGTTTTCATTATTTTAACTCCCCAAATTTAAAGAACATTAATAAATATAAATACAACTATTTTAACAGTAGAAAAAAATTAAGTGCTTTTACTTAAATTAGAGACTCTTAATTTTGTCAGACATTTATTCAGGTAGCTGTGATAACATTTGTAGCCTCAGCTTGTTTGATCTGATCATTCTCACACCTCACCTCCCCCCCCCCCTTTTTTTTTGCCATATCTAAGGCAGACATTGGCAGTCTTTTTCTTTAGCTTTAACTTGAAGAGAGTTTTTAAAGGAATCACCGGAAACTGATCCCACAGCAGGAACCACATAATCCTCATTTAATGAGATACTGCTCTACGTTTAGCTATGCCTTAAGCACCCTACCAATACTTGAGATGCACTGTTAAGAGGCAGACCCAGTTATACGGCTTTGCAAAGTATAGAAACATATAATTATTGTATAGTAGCTCTACATGGAATATTTTTTACCTAACCAAGATACTTTTTTAGTTTAGTTAGGTAAGAAGCTGGAGCTTGTTTAAACTTAACTCATTTAAGTAAGCAAGGTAAGACATTAGGAAAATCAAGTAGCAGCCATACCTAATACTGAAAAGCAAAGCTTCATCTTGGCTCCTTACAGTCTGATTTTCAAGTGGTGTGGAAATTTTCTAAGTTACACCATATATATGGACCAATTATACTTTTTCATGAAAACTTCACATAAATATAAATATTTTAGAAGTTAAAATTTTCTTATTATGGTACTTGAGCCCTTATATGAAAGTAAATATATACCATGGATTTTTAAATTATCAATGCAGATTTGTTTTCAATAAAGAAAAATGGTTATATATTGTGCTATTTTTCTAGAGTCTTCAAGTTGGTCACATCTGGTAATAATTCTCCCATTGTTTATTATAGATCATCATTTTCTGGATGGAAGTATTCAGTTAAAGACTGGTTGATGAATGATGTGGACTATTTCAGCTTCTTATTTTCAACACTTACAGGTAAAGACATTCACTGGCCAAGTTAAGGAAAGGCAAAATCTAATATGAAAATTCTCTCTAGATAAATGAACAAGGAAGGGGTAGTGGAAAGGGAGGTGGGCGGGGGGTTGGGGGGCCGGGTGGCAGGCACTGAGGGGGGCACTTGATGGGATGACCACTGTGTGATATGCTATATGTTGGCAAATTGAATTTCAACAAAAAAAATAATTTTCCCTAGATTTGCTGTCTTATCTATTTGGGTCTAAGTTTTGAAGATGATAAATAATCTGTTTATCTTGAAATGATTTTTATTGACTAACAAGTGGAAATCTTTGAAGGAATATTTTACCCTCCATTGTCAGGCTCTTGAGGCAGGGATATATATGATTTATGTTTAAATCTCTCAGAGTACAAGTACTCTGGGGATTATTTGAATGTCACATGAGTATATTTTCCTTTCTTTGTCTTATTTCTCAACTTTATTATCCTGGTTTATAGTGAACTGGATGTACTTCTTCAAAAAATTTTTTTTAAGATTTTATTTGAGAGAGAGAGAGAGCACAAGCAGGAGGAGAGGGAGAAGCAGATTCCCTGCTGAGCAGGGAGTCTGACAGCATGATGTGGGGATATGTGGGGCTCATTCCCGGGAACCCGAGATCATGACCTGAGCCAAACAGCAGACACTTAACTGACTGAGCCACCCAGGAGTCCCTACTTTTTTTTTGATAGCCAGGTGCAAACCCCATTGCAGACTTTTAAAAAACTGATGAACAGAATATCCATCTTAAACATATTTAAAATGTTCAATAGGAATGTACATCAGATTTCGATTCACCATTTTCTATATTCCATTTGCTCTCAAAGCAAAATTAGTAAGATGAATCTAGAAATGTTATGTTAGATGTATAATTGCTGTTGTTTTAAATGATTGTACTATTTCAGCATTTGTGTTTTATATTTGAATGATGAAGATGAGATTCTTTGAAATTTTCTGAATACTTGAAGTTAAGATGCTTAATGGATAAGTTAAATGAGACTCTAGAAAGAACTTGACAAGTGCTGATAATGAGCTGAATCCAGCAAGATAAATATTGCATATAAGATAAATGTATTTATTTCATATTTTTGGATGTGCTTATTTGAGATAAGAAGCATGGGCTTTATGTTTTAATGGTAGTACCAGTTAGAAGGTTTAGTGGTTTTGGAAAAGCTCATTAGGAGTCAGTAGTGTGATGTGGCCATCGGATTCTTTAGGCTGTGTCATGGAAATACAGGGATCTGAACATCAAAGCAGATCACGTTGCTGGTATTCTAATCATTCTGAGCATTGTCTTTCAGGAGAGACTGTCAGGTTGTCTATGTAGGTCAGACCAAGTGTAATAGAGGTGGTAAGAGAATCAAATTTTGTTTTATATGGGGTAGTTGAAGGAACTATACATGTATTATTAAAAAAAAAAATCCAGAAGGGTTTAGGAGGGATAGAGTAGTTTTCAAACATTTGAATTTGAAGGGATATTATATAAGAAAATATGTAGTATATGTATGAAGATGTATATCATTTTATTTGTTGCTTTGCTTTTCTAAACCTACCTTTAAAGAGAAAGCATTTAAAAAAAATAAAGCATTTGCCTTTCACATTCTTTTTAAAGTAAAAGTGATAAACTTCCTAATATGAGGGATAAAACCTATTTCTTGCTATATCATATATTGAGTAAGATCACATGCTTTTGTACTTTTTGTAATTTTATGATATTTACTGCCTCTTATTATAAGCAATTCATTTTTTAAAAATACATGAAATGCAGAAATTCAGAGAAAGCAAAGCTTGAAGAAGA